>NC_064284.1:68813406-68927933 GCF_019186545.1 Solanum stenotomum | reverse complement strand
TATTTAAATAACGACAGTTAAACTCAAAATACTTTAGACATGGTAGAAATAAATACATTATAAAATTATAAGAATCACATAGTTCATATGTATTGACCTTAGTTAATAGCAACATAAGAGAATCATGTACCAATATTATAGTTTCGCGTTCATGTGTTATGCCTATTTTATTACTTGTGAATGATTACTTATATTTGTTAAGTATATAACCTCTATTTAAATAATTTTATTAATTATTATATTTAAATAATTTAAATCACATATTCAAATAATTTTAAATGTGACAAAAAATATTTAAATCACATATTTAAATAATTTTAAATGTAACTAAAAGATATGTCAATAATGACAGTCAAAACTCAAAATACTTCTAAAAGGCCAAACACATATACAACCCCTCAAACTTGCCCTCATTTTTTATTTTGACACTCCAACTTAGCCTTGTTCCATTTTAACCATTCAACTCCATTTTTTTTGTACCATTTAAACACTTATACTAATTTTTATGATTTGTTTTTATTTATGTTCTTCAATTGCAATTTCTTATTTTAAAAAAATATACATGTGCATGTTAATTAAAAAAATTAAACATTCGCGAATGAACATAAAAATTTTCAAACAATAATATTATTTTTTGATATTTCTCTGTATTTTTGCATGAAAATAAATTGACGAAAGTTCTTTGATTTTCTTTCTTAAACATTCAATCAAATAAAATAACACTACTTATTTATTTTTTCTTATCATCTAGGCTATCTAAATTTAATGCAAATACTCACTTTTAATTTTTAATATAAATCAATACGAATAAAAAACCCCATCTTCAAAAAGACTCGACTGACTTAGTTAATAACACTACTAAAAAAAGACTTTTGTTCATTGCTAATAACACTACTAAACAATGTTAAAACTCGACTGAGTTTGTTAGGTTGTCAGTGATTTTAAAGAAAGAAAACCAACACAATTTCGTTGGTTGTTTTTCACACAAAAATACATAACACTCTTAAAAAGAAATTATTATTATTTTAAAAGAATTATTTTTTGTTAATTTTAATTTTTTAACTAAAATTAAATGACACATGTCGATTTAAAATAAGAAGTTGCAATTGAAGAATATATATAAAAATAAATAAATCATAAAAATAGTATTTCATGTTAAAATGAAACATAAAAAATGGAGTTCAAGGGTTAAAATGGAACAATGCTAAGATAAAGTGCCAAAATGAAAAATGTGGACAAGTTAAAGGGGTTGTATATGTGTTTGGCCCTTCTAAAATGGTAGACATCAATACATTATTGAAATTATAAAAATTATATAATTCATAAGTATTGTTCCTAGTTAACAACAATCCAATAGAGGCCTACATTAATATTTTTGTTATAAATTCATTAAATTAGTGGATTGTCCATATTCTCAATACATGAACTTACTTATATTCATGGATGTATATTCCCTAGGTTCTATGAACTATTTTGGATAAAAATGTATCTATTTAAAATGACACTTAATATGGTGACCTTTGGAGTGATTTCTCAACCTATAAATAAGATTGTTCATTCACCATTGTTAGTGATACTTGAAGACATTTGAATAAGATGATCTCTACATTTTACTCCCCATATATCTTGTCTATATTTCTTGTAGTATATTATTCATATTTTACAATAGGTTATCAACACGAGATTTTAGCCAATTGAGATTGAGTTTTAGTTTTTCTTTAGCTTATGTGCTTGTCACGACCCAAAAATGGATGTGATGGCACTCGTCTTATCCCACCAAGACAAGTCAGTCTAAAATTCAACCATTACAATAAAATGTGGAAATTTTATAATCAACTCAAAAATACCCCCAAAATCTGGTTGTCGTGTGTACAAGCCTCTAAAGTATTACAATTGAATCAAAAGAACACCCACAAGTCTCAAATGACATTGTTTCTAGAATAGAACAAGATCATAAATAGGAGTAAGAAGGTTCGCTGAGATCATGACAAACATCTACCTCACAAATCTCCAAGAAGCCTCGGAAAAGAAAATAATGGCAAGTACCATAAAAATTCAGGCTCATAACCTACACAAATTGTAGAAGCAAAGGGTGAGTATCAAACCACACGGTACTCAACAAGTAAACTCCTAAACACAAACTAAGGGAATAGAATACGAGTACTCCTTACACCCCTTCCGAATCTCCATAACTACAACCTGTATAAAACTAGCCCAACCTAATAGTTCACCGTTTACATAGCACACAGCTCAACAACAACACTCTAATCAAATTACATATCCTTAACAACAAACTCAATATTCATCAATCACAACTCCCAGAGAAAGGCACTCACAAGATCAGCAACACACAAGATCAAGTTCATCAATGATAGAAATGTCCAATGCAATGAAATGCAATGTCAAGTATAGTGATGCATGTCTAACCTAACGATACACACCTACTATCTCTCAGTTCGGGACCCATGGGGACATATCTGTCCATGCATCTATCACGGCGTACGATACGACCCTCGATATATAGTATCCATCGTGGCGTGCGATACGCCCCTCGATATATAGTATCCATCGCGGCGTGCGATACGTCCCTCAAAATGGTACATCTTCACACATAACACTTATCACAACTATGTCTCAGAACTAATGCAAATGACATGTTCACACAAATAACGAGGAGATAACCATTTCATAACAAGGTACAATTCACAACAATACAACCGTGATACAATATCAACAATTAAGCAATAAGCCTTTCAAATCATTCTCAAACACCACACACTAACAATAATCACATTACCTTTTTATTATCCTTTTTCCATCATTAGAATTATTCAACATGGACAAGTCAACCATCACAAATTCCAATTACTCCCAAACATATACCATAAGGAAATACACTGTTTTATGCACTTAACAAGAGTTTAGAAATCCACTTGCCTCAATCAATCAAGAATTCACTCTGGGACTTGAGCATTCCCTTTTCGTTGAGCTTCCAAATCAATGTAATCTATTCAAGTACATAATTACAATAAGATTTCGAAACTAACAACACTCATATTACTATATGTTTAGCCTAGACCCAAAAACTCACCCAAATATATAATCGAGTTCCTAAATTCCAAGCCTAAGATTAAGTCTCAATTTCTCAGATATCATAACTCTAATAATATTCATATATTATAATACATCTATTATTCAATTATGGCTCGAAATGGATGCTAACTCACGAAATAATAATATATATTTTTTCCAATACCTTTAAAACATACACAATAAAACCTTGAATCATTATTCCTAGCAATTGTTATCTATCATTTGCCTTAATCATTATCTTGCCTCCACTAATTCCCCCAAAAACATGGCAAATTGATGGCTTCAATATTAAAAAGAAAAACTCTTAAATTTCTTAGTCAACTAAAAGAAAATGGCCATCCATTCAATAAATAGATAGCTATAGAAAATAATTAGGACTAGATGCACTATTTCTTTGTTACCCGCAACAAGATGTTTTCCTCTGCCATTCGTCCGGCGAGGCAAGTTTCTCCGCCCCTTTCTTTTTTCTAATTAAAATAATTATGTATTAGAAGTGTCAAACCCTAGTAACTTATTTTTAATAAATATGAGTCAAATAGTATAGGATGTTAAATAAATTATCAATTTAGCCCATTAACTATCAATTAAATTAATTATCTAAAATTATCCGTAAATTAATTAACTATAGTTACACGAATAGTTCAAAATTCTCAAATCAACTTCACCGATTGATCAAGAATGATTCAAGACAACTATCTGGAGGGGTTAAACGGTAATTTTATGTTGAAAAATTCAAATATGACTTTTCGGGTCATTACAGTGCTGGTTGACAATCAAGGTATTATCTGCATAAAATCAAGTATGTATTTTCTAGAATCTTTTTATGATTTAGAAATAAGTTTCGATGGAAACTCTAAAATACAATAGTGTCTGTCACTAATGGGTGTAGTATAGTGGATGGGGTTGATCCTTCCTTAACAAGAGGTCCCGGATTCGAGCCCTAGGTATGGAAAAAATTCTTAATAGGAAACCCTTTCCTCTAAATGGAACCTTACACTATGTGAATTCCGATTAGTTAGACTTCAATGAAGGTATCGAACATCAAATGAAAATCCCTAAAAAATAGCACGGTATAATGACAATATCAAAAGAGTTAGGGCTTGTCTGGTTTGGCTTAAAAGTTAGTTAAATATATTTTTAAGTCGTTTTTAGTTTTTGAGAGTGTTTAACAAATTTAAAAATAACTTAAAATAAGTTAAAGACCAGAAGTAGGACTCTCACTATTTTTTTTTTACTTAAAATCATTTGAGTTAAAAAAATTACTTTTTAAAACCTACCCTTTTATGCCGATCCAAGCAGACTCTTAATATTCATAAATGTATTTCCCCTTTTAAATGTATTGTAAGACAAATTTATATAAATAAAAAGAGACTAATGATTAATATGGAATCAGAAGATGAGTGATTGATTCTTGCCGGTGATGATTTGTGGGACGTTGTATCAAATGAAATGGCGTATCAGGTGGCTAGAGAGTTTCTTCAACAAGAAAAACCATCTGCGTTTTCTTCTCCAAGTGCAGTAGCAACACTACTTACCCAGCTAGCTATGGGACGGGGTAGCGAAGATAACATCAATGTTATTGTGGTTGGTTTGAAGATAAATTTTATTGAAGCTTAGTTTCATGAGGAGAAGGTAACTTTTTGAATTGCACATCTTGGATAGTTAATTAACATAACCAGCTAAGGGGAATTTCCCATTTAAAGATGGTTTATTGAGCTTCGCTTTAAAGTTTTCTCTTATTGAGGAAGCTTAAGACAATGATTTGTATTTGCTTAAATGACTTCAATTTGACTTTTCTATTAAGTTGCTTTTAGCAACTATTCTTCTAAGCGATGAATAATGTGATAGATAAAGTCAGTATTTTTTCCATTTTTATTTGATTCAAGACTATTTATGTCAAAGTCAGTCGTGGACATTCAATTCTAAACCCTTTTTTTTAAAAAATAAAATCAAAAATCACTTTCAAGATGGGGGTTAGGAATGACCCCTATCTTGTTATGATACTACAGGTAAATTTGTTAAGACTTCATAGAGTGGCTGAGGGATGCTAGTTTGTCTGCCACTTTGTTTGCCTCTGTAATGACCCTTATGGTCATTTCTGTGTCTTGCCTTCTGTGTGTCGTTTAGAGCATTCCTATAGCGACTCCAAGTCATTTATGACTTGCTGGGACTGACAGTTCGGTCACCTGGTCGTTCGTTTGGTCTTGGTGCGAGTTTTTGTGTTTTGGAGCTTATGAACCTTGAACGATCATTTTCGATCAAAAGTTCAAGAAGATGACATCGGAATCCAATTCTGACGATTCCATCAGCTCCGGAAGGGTCATTTTAGGCTAGTAGCATGGTCAACATGACTCCCGAAGTTTTCAGTGTGAGTCGGTGCGATTAGACGTTTTAACTTTAAGTTTAAGCCTAAGTTTGACTTTAGTCAACATTCTGAGTAAACACGCTCGGATGAGAATTCCGTCAGTGTGGTTAGCTCCAGAATGTCGAGATTGGTCTAGATTGATCCTTCTTTTGTGTCTGGAGGTTTTCGATATCTTTCCGAGCCCTTTTGTGAGTTTTGACTTAAAATGACTTTTGGAAGTGGGACCCACTTTTTATCGAAATGACCTCTGATGGAAATTTCGACTGTGCCGTTGAGTCTGGAATATCGAATTTGGTATGGTTGCATATTTCGTTTGCATGCACGGGGTTCCGAACGAGTTCGGAGCACCCCGTCGGAGTTTTAAGTTTTGGAATTATTGCAGATTTTCTGCAATAAATGCAGAAAAAACAGCAACATATTCCCCAAACTTAAACCCTCATAACTCTCTCATCTCTCAACCGATTTGGGCGATTCAAAAGGCAAAGTTGTGAGATATTTCGAGGACAACGTGTTGGTGAGCTCGGATAGTGATTTGGAGTCCCCGTTTGAGGTAATTTTCGTAAAATACCTGCTGCCTCACCCTTTTTGTGAGCTTAATTTTGGAAATTTTTTAGACTTGTTTTCTTAGCCATTTTAGATCCAATTTTGGTGATTTTTGAGGCTATCTTGAGTGGTTTTTCGAGGAGAACATTGTGGTGTTGTCAGATTTTACTGTAGACCGCTCGTTTTTGGTAAATTCACTGTTGTCCCATTTCTAATTTTTGAGAAAATTTGGGTTTTAGTTGCATGTTGATATTGTGTTGTTCCCGAGCCCCGAATTGTGTCCCATTTTGGGACATGAGCTGGGAAAACTGGTTAGGACCCACTTTTGGGGTTAATTTCGGAATTTCCTGCGCGGGTCCCACTTTCCCCGTTTTGACTCCAAAATTGGCCCGTCTCCGTTTGTTGTGATTTTGGTGTCTAAACGACCGTATTAACGTTGTGACTCTATTTTTGATAGCGGGGCAGCGTTTCGAGGACGTTCGGAAAGGGAAAGCTCCGAAGGAGTGATTTTGGAGCGCGTGTGATCGGCCTACAGGTAGGCTACGGTTTTCCTCTCTTAGATTGAGCTCGAGAATGTGAATGCATGTTGATTAGTTGGGATTTGGGTTGGGTAGTTATTGAATCTTGCATAGGTGTTAAGAAATCATGTTTTCGGCCTATTTCGGGAATTATCGGGTAACTGTGAGCATGCTTTGTGTTATTAACGGACCCTCCTCGCTATGTGGAGTGCTTGCATGCTTAATTATTGTTTATTTGAAGAATGTTGGGCCTTAGTTTAGGTTTGACTAGGGCTTGCCTTAGAAATACATTATTCGGATCCAATAGGCCTTAGTTTTGCCCCGACGTCGCTCGGCCGGCTTAGATCCCTGTAGACTGGTGTAGCAGACTTGAGTCTGATAGTTTGGGCCTTAGTTAGGCGATACTCTTTCTCCGACTATAGTTATCCTTATTTTTCCCGATGTTACGGCTTCACGAGTTACATCGGCGACACTAGTTCTACTTCGCGATTTTAATTTGATTTTCGATTTGGTTCCAAGGACTTTCATTGATTGGCTATGTGTGGACGGCGTTCCACAGATATTTATGAGTATGGATCAATTGGGACTCTTTCAGCAGCTACATTGGCACATTTATAGAGCATCCGGTTTGAGGTCCGGCCTCTATTGCCCAGATACTTATATAGAGCATCCGGTTTGAGGTCCGGCCTCTATTGCCCAGATACTTATATAGAGCATCCGGTTTAAGGTCCGGCCTCTATTGCTCAGACACCTATATAGAGCATCCGGTTAGAGTTCCGGCCTCTTATACTTGATACTTGTGATTGGTTACTTGGGTACTTCTGCTGAGCATCCGGTTCGAGGTCCGGCCTCAGTGCTGTCAGATTCTACTAATTAGGGTTGAGGTTCTGGTTCGATGTTCTTCGTTCTTGGGTTCTTTTATGCAATTCTCTTTAGTTATAGTTATTCTGTGTACTCGTCGGGCTTATGGGGGTCCGTTCGGGTTTTTATTTAACTTGCGCACGAGTGTACCTTCTGGGCTTATGGGGGTCCAGTTAGGTGTAGTTAGCTTATAGATTACTTTAGTTAGTTCTTTGTACACTCGTGTGCATTTCATTGTTAGTTAGATTTTCGTTCTTGACTTCGGTTTGCGTATTCCTTCTTTTCATATTGCCTTTACTTTTCAAGTTCAGTCGGCCTATGATGCCTACTGGGTACCTGTTGTTTTGGTACTCATGCTACGCTCTGCATCTATTTCGTGATGCAGGTCCGGGCACTAGTAGCCAGCGTTGATCGAGCTTGGAGCAGACTGATCCGGAGACGGGAGTGAGCACACGACGTTTTGTACTATTTCAGTCTCCATCTGTATATATAGACTTGTCTTTTACCTTTCGAGACAGTCCAGTCTCTGTTGTCCATTTTTGGGACTTGTACTCATTTTGGTAGTAGCTCTGTACTAGTGACTTCCAGGTTCTGGGAGGGATCTTTATTTGTATATATGTTTTTGGTTTGATTCCGCCTGTTTATATTGTTATTTGCCTACTCTTGTTTAGTTTCTACCCTCAGACCCATTACTTGTTGTTCCGGGTTACAGGTTGGCTTACCTACTGGTGGGTTATAGTAGGTGCCATAATGACTTGAGAAATCGGATCGTGACAGCCTCCCTATAGCAGTGGGTGATAGTAATTCCATGAATCCCACAAGACTGGCGATATCTATAACAATTTCTTCGATCTTCTAGGGTTTTCTCCGTATTGCATTAGTGGTGTTCTGCATCATGAGAAAGTCTATTTCAGGAACAATCTAGTTCATACTATTATCTATGCACTGTTTTAGTCCAAACAACAATGCAAATGGTTTAGCTTAGTTGCTTGTTCGAATGCCTAAAAGTAGGTTAAATGTTATCAACACGTTGCATGTGCTATCTTTGAGAACCCCTCCTCTTCCACATTTACCTTCTATGCACGAACCATTTGTGTTGAGTCCCAATAGTGTGTAGGAGGGTATATCCATTTAACCATGGTATAGTAGGATTCCAGCAATATTTCTCCAAAAATAAGGTGGAAAAGGTATATATCCTCCCACTTCTCATTAGTGTAGATTCCTTTGAATTTAATTGTGATAAGTTGATGAAATATTAATGTGGTCAGGGACTTGATTCTGAGGACAGAGGGCTTTTCTGTGTCAAATTTTGAGTTACACCTAGATCTCCTGAGTTCTCATAATACTATGGGAGGCATGATCTTCAAGATGTATATATGATGCCACAGTGTTTTTCGTAGTCTTGAAGTTCCAACATTCTATGATCAAATTTCCAAATGAGTTGTTCTTGTAGTTGATGCAAATTTTTCTTGCAAACTCTTCCCATATCCTTTGTGCAAAGTCTCATTTGTAGAAGAGATGTTCAACCAATTCTTTATACTAGTTCGTTCCTGTATAAAACTAACAATTGCAATTAGTATTAGTGTCATTAATGCTGAATTATCATCTGCGGAGAGCCTATTATGAAGGGATCTCCAGGTAATGAAGTACATCTTATAAGGAATGTCCTTGTGCCATATTTTAGCTTCTAGAGGAGAAACTATATATCATTTTTCCTTAAGATGTACGTTCCAAGTTGAAGAGACCTTAAATTTTTCAGATTTCTTTGGTGTCCAGATGGGTCTATCAACACCTTAGCTTCTTGAATAAGGTGCATTGCCTGCTATCAATAGATCAAGACTAATGCAAAATGAACTGAGTCTTACTCAACAATAAAAACTGAAGTTATGTGCGCCAACAACAACACAAGAGGCCAACATGAGTCTTCAAGCCATTGAACATGACAAAGTTTCAAGTATTATTAGTGGCGCTTCAATATATTATCATTTTATTTTCAAATATTATATGAAGATTCAATATTATATTTGAAATTGGTCAAGATAAGAAAGAAAAAGAACTTCTCTCTTTTATGTGGTAAGCAAATGAAATCTTACATTTATGTTTTTTGGTAATACAATTTTTATTGTTTTAATTATTTTACTCTATGAGCAACTTATATCGATAGCAAAACATTTGATTTTTGACTTCTCAATATAAAAGTTAAACACCCATTTAAAATTTTACTTTGTCCAAATTTGACAGATTTATTCTTTTTTACGTAGTTGTATAAAATTTTGTTCCATTTTAATACAGAGAAAATCGATTGAAAATAGCAACTCATGTAAACATTAATTTTGTGCAATATAATTTTAATGCAAAATTTCTCACTATATTGGTTCTTTTGACAAAAAAAGCACTAGTATTTTTTATTATTTAATGTAAGAAATAAAATTAATGATTTCATCTACAAATTTGATTCCTGAGAACAAGAAAAAAAGGTCTAATAGTAGTTTTTTGTTTCTTTTACTTTTTCTGTCTTTTTGTAAGTATAATAAGTACTTTTCATTCAAATTATGTAAGAATGTTTAAATGTTTTATTTTTCTGTATAAGTATAATAAATACTTTTTCACTAGATGGAAAAAGTTGGTTGAAAATGAAATGTATTTATGTTAAGCTTGTCATTTTCATGACTTAGAAACTCAAAAAATGGTTGCTACACCTTGTTTTCACACTATAAGAAGCAAATACTCTCTCAGTCCCTAATTACTTGTCTATTTTTGAAATTGACACACCTATTAAAAAACAATAATTGACATAGTGAGTTTACCATTTTATCCCTATTAATTATGAATTGGATGAATTAAAAACATAAGATTTCATTTTTCAAAGTAATTAATTGAGGGTATAATAGGTAAAAATAAATTTGTCCTTTCTTGATTTGTCAAAATGGTCAAGTAATTAGGGACAATAAAAAAAGAAAATATGGACAAGTAATTAGGGAGAAAGGGAGTAATAAATCATAATAGTTTTTTCTCAAAATTGCTCTCTATCTCATCATTTTATTTTTTTTGTCACTCTAGTCTCTAATTGAGAAACTGAGGATTTATTATATCAGAAACAAACAAATGCATGTAATAAATGTGAACATAAATAATGCAAATTACATACAAAACAAATGTAAATTACAAAAATATTATATGTATATACACATGTATAATACATTTGAAATCATTCACGAGTTCCTTCCTACTATACAAATTACAAAAATACAAAAAATGTACTTATCACTTTTCCACACTCCTATAAATGCCCTATGTCTTTTTTGTAACAATAAGAATCAATCTCAATGACGATTTCCCCTAGAAGGCTTTTGCACTTTTTTAATTGATGATTTTCTCGAAAATGCTTCTCTGATTCTTCATTTGCTGATTAATTTTTCATGATCAATCTCAGGATGTCTGATTCTAATTCGGCAACATCAGGCACAGGTGCAGCAGAAGAAGCAGTGCCGCTGGTTGGAGCAATTTCTTTAATTGGAAGAAGGAGTTCAATGGAAGATGAGATATCTGTTTGGCCAAATCTTTGCTCCCCTTATATCAATAAACATCGCCCCATTGATTTCTTTGCTGTTTACGATGGACATGGTGGACCTCATGTAAGAAAAAAACATCGCCCCATTGATTTCTTATCATCCGTTCATATTTTTTCTTTACCAATTTCCTTCCATCGATAAGCAACAATTTATAAAAATCTAAATCGATCCATTTTAGCCTAGATTAAAGTGGATATAAAATAAAATAAATTAAACTAGCGAAAATTATTGATGCAGGTTGCTGGATTGTGTAGAAATAGAATGTACCTTATACTACTAGAAGAGTTGATGATGACGAGGACTATCATAAGTGGTAGCACCAGCAACAATGATAACATCTCCCGTCAGAGACGAAAACAATTGGAATGGGAGAGGGTTAAGGAGGTGTGGAAAAGGGTGTTGAAAAGCTGCTTTGAGAGGATTGATGATATGGCTTTTGTTACGTGCTATGAGTGTGGCATAGGTGTTCCTTGTGGATGCCCACCACAGAACTATGGAATAGGAGGCTCCACTGCCGTGCTCGCAATTTTAACAGAGAAAACTATTATTGTGGCAAATTGCGGAGATTCACGTGCTGTTCTTTGCCGTGGTGGGAGAGCCATGCCTCTATCTATTGATCACAAGGTATGAATTTTATGAAAAAAAAATATATATTTTTATTCTTAGAAGATCTAAATATATCATGTTCTTTTATTCAATTTGTAAGTGGTTCAATTCAAATCTAGGTCAAGTAAAATACTTCATATCAAGAAATTTTGCCTTTTGATCCACCTGATAGAGAAAAGGTGAATTTTGCCTACATCTCACTATACCTGTTAGGCCGTTACCATGACTTTAGAGTATTATTTAAAAAAAATTCAGCACATAACAAAATTATGTGGAAACTAATATGTTAGCAAAGGTTGTGTTGCTAGTATATGAACTTTTGTTTTATTAATTATATTTAAGGCCTCTATTTTGGATTGTGCCTTAGACCCCAATATCATTGAGTCGCCCCTGTCATTAAATATAATTAATAAAATTAAGATGTACATTTATACAAGAGTAACCCGCTTTCTTCCACATTTTTTTTTCTTTTGACAACCAATAGAAAAGGCCTCACCTTAAAAATAAAATTGATTTGTCATACCTAATTTTAATACAAGACATTTGCATTTTGTCTAATTGATATGACCGGACTGTTAGCTAGGGTTATCCCTCCTATTATGATACATTATAAGTAATTACATGTTTGGCTGACACATGTACAACTTGATTAAATATTCATAAAGCACACTATGATTTTGGTGCAACTAAATAAAGCATGTAACAAGAGTTTTGTAAATTGGATTTGATGGAAAGATTTATGTTAATTTGTATTCTCTGTTTGTTGAAGTCTCAAATTTAGCTAAGGAAATATCCAATTATTTTCTTGCTCCAGCTTTGAGATATGACAATATGGTATTGTAGTGCACAACTATAATTTGACTTTTCATTACAGCCAGACAGACCAGAGGAACGTGCTAGAATAGAGGCATGTGGAGGCCATGTTGATTTTGACGACTGTGCACGAGTTCTAGGAATACTGGCTACGTCTCGTGCAATAGGTAACTTATTTTCCCTTTTTCAGTAACCTATGCAATGACGTTATTGCAGTTACCAATTGAAGCAATACATACTTATATCCATCATTCGTTTTAGGTTATGAAATAGAGACAATCATGATTTAAGGCTTATGTTGGAATTGTGTGTAGGATATACGTGTTCATTCAATGTCTGCTTATAAGATGACAACTAAAAGTAGAAACAAAATTGAGTTATAAGTTGGTTTGATACCTTTTGAGTTAGTTGTAACTTATATGCATCTAACAATGGCTTTCTAGTAGGGTTAGTTATGGTTCAAGAAGAAACCCTACGTCATTATATAACTAAAATTTACAGATTCAATTGTTTTGTTAATTTTTGAATGCCTTGTAGAGATTGAATATCAACCAAGATATATAATATAACCTTGATGACATTCAATTAGATACTAGTATTGACGGACGATTCCTTCTTTTATTTTGCATTGCAAACAGGAGACAAGTATCTAAAGAAATATATCATATCTGAGCCAGAGTTTAGCTTCACAAAAAGGGAAGCAGAAGATGAGTGTTTAATTCTTGCCAGTGATGGTTTGTGGAACGTTATATCAAATGAAGAGGCGTGTCAGGTGGCGAGAAAATGTCTTCAAAAAGAAAAGCCATCCGGTAGAGGAGACGTATTCTCTTCCCCAAGCAGAGCAGCAGCAGCGTTGCTTACTCGGCTAGCTATGGGACGGGGTAGCCAAGATAACATAAGTGTTATTGTTGTTGATTTGAAGATTGACTATATTGAAGTTTAGTTGAATACTTAGTGCAAGGTGAATTTCTTATTTGGAGATGGTTGAGGAATCTAATTAAAGACTATGATTTGTATTTGACTGCAAATTGTTTTTTTCTGTTAAGTTGCTTTTAGCAAGTAGCCTTTTATGGCAATGGATATATGCTGCATGTGATATTCAATCTTAATCTTGATTTAGTTTTGAAAAATTTCATTAGCATGTATCTCTCTCTAATTAGTCTGCAGGTTGGTCAAACTTGATTTTCCAAGGTCAAAAGTATTTGTTTTTTTTAATTTCTTTTTAGATATTTGGCCAAGCATTTAGGAAAATAAAAAATATTTTTGAGGAGAAGCAAATGTTGAAGCAAGTAATTTCTCCACAAAAGTTTTTTTTTCTTTCAAAAAGCATTTTCGAGTAACTTTTAGAAGCACTTTTTAAAACCATGATCAAATAATAATTGTTGTTTAACAATGCTTTTCAAATTAATTAGCGAAATAAATTACTTTTAATTATAAGTATTTTAGAAAACATATTTATTCAAAACAAGTTGATATTTGAAACTTGATCATACGGGTTATATATCATATCATGTTAACTCAGCTCATTCCAAAGTTTCTATTCAAAATAAAATGATATATTTTTATAGAATAACTTCCAGCTTGGAGATGAGTAGAAGGAATTTTTCATTGTCATTAATTAGGCATTCCACATTAACTTGTTCTAATATATTCTTATTTATCCAGTTCGACCCTCTGAGGAGCTTGCTAGCTTGGAGGATTAGTTCGGAGCCTAAAGGGCAAAAAAATTGGCAAAAGGGCAATAAAAATAAGTTGAGAATCAAGTGGGCAACATTAAACGATAGGATAAACGCCGTGTAAATTAGGATAAGAATACGCAAGGCGCAGCTCCCTATGTATTTTGTAAGGCGCGAGCTGACAGCGCCTCAGGTCTGCTGCGCCTTATAGGGAGGTGCGTCCTTGCCTACTGATAAAAAAAAATAATTGCAGTATATATATTTTTCCTGTGTGATGTTGGATTCTGTGCTTTTAGTTCATGTGAGCTTTGGATAAAATGACATTATGAAAACGAAGGTTGCATCTATGAGAACATATAATATTGCTGGAAGGATCCGTTATTCCGCTTGGCCAATTTTCAACCAGCTTTTAGCAGGATGAACTCCGATCCAACATTTTAAACTTATTCTCCAGCATGTTTAGACTCAATCAGCAATAGCCCTATTTTGGTATGAGATAAGGAAAAGAAACATTTCTTGGTGAAACTGGCATTCAAACTGTAATGAAGTTCAGTTATTTTTCATATTTCATTAGCTAAATACTAATGGAAAAAAATATACTGCAATGATTTATTTTTTTTATCAATAGGCAACGATCGACGCACCTCCCTATGCGCCTTTTTTCATATTTTCTTCTTCATTTTAGTAGTAGGCTAGATTAAAGTGGACATAAATTAAATAGCGAATAAGGATCAATACTTATAACGGTTATCGATGCAAGTAGCTTGATTTTGTAGAGATAGATGTACCTTGTACTTGTAAAAGAGTTGATGATTATTAGGAAGATCTTAAGTGGTAGATGTAGCAGCAACGATGGCATCACCCGTCAAAGAAGACGTACAATAATTGAAATAGGAGAAGGTCAAGGAGGTGTGGAAAAGGGTGTTGAAGATATGCTTCGATCGAAAGGATTGATGAGATGTCTTTTGTTACGTGTTTGCTAGTTGTGTAGTATAACTATATATCCCTTATGGCTGCCCACCACAACACTTTGGAATCGGAGGCGATTCTAACGGGGAAAACTATTATTATGGTGGCTCACATCCCTTTCTTAGCCGTGGTGGGAGAGTTATGCCTTTATATATTGATCACATTAAGCGGTTTTTTATAAGACATTTCTTAACAAATATTTATTTATATCATTTAATTTAACATCAATCACAATTTTATTTTTTATATATATAATTTTATTGATTGACGTAATACACATGTACAAAGCACGTACACTAAATTAATTGTATAAAAATTGATTGAGAGTAATAACTGATTATGTAAACATTAGTTTTATGCAATATAATTTTAATGATAATCTCACACTATATTGTTTTTTTTTTTTTTTTAACAAACACACCAATTTTTTATTATTTAAATATAAAAAATAAAAATAATGATTTTGTCTACAAATTTAATTCTTGAGAAAAAGAAAAAAAAATTAAATAACAGTTTTTTGGTTTTACTTTTTTTGGTCATTTTATAAGTATAATAATTACTTTTTGACTAGATGGAAAAACTGGTTGAAAAATGAAATGTATATATGTTAACTGTCATTTTCCTGATTCAAAAACTCAACAAATAATTGCAACACCTTATTTTCACACACAAAAACGAAACAAATAAGAAATTCTAATCAAATATACAGTAGTTTTTTTTTTTCTCGAAACCGCTCTCTAGCTCATCATTATTTTTGTCACTCTAATATCTAGTTTAGAAATTAAGAATTTATTTTATCAGAAACAAACAAACAAATGCAGGTAACAGATGCGAACAAATGAAATGTAAAATACATAAAAAGAGGTGCAAATTACAAAAATATATGTATATACATGTAACGTATGTTTCGAATCATTCACGAGTTTCTTTCATCCACAAAGGTTACAAAATTACAATAAGTGTATTTAGCACTTGTCTAAATTACTGAAATAAATATCAATATATTTCTGTAATAATTGCACTAGTGATGATTTCTATGAGAATGAGTGTCGATGGTTGGAGCATTTTATTTAATTGGAAAAAGAAATTCAATGGAAGATATGATATCTGTTTGGCCAAATTAATCTCAACTCCCCTAATTATATCAATCAACAACCCACCATTGATTTTTGTTGTTGTTTAATTTAGGATGTGTGAAAAGAAACTAAAACAAAACAAAAAATTATTTTCCCTTTTTTTTCATTTTAGTAGTAATAGCGGAGATTATAGTGTACATAAATTAAATAGCGAATAAGGACCAATACTTATAGCGGTTATGAACATAGCTGCATTATGAAGAGCTGATGGTTACGAGGAAGATCTTAATTAGTGGTAGCGCTCAATAGCAGCTAGCATCAATAATATCAGTACTTGTCAGAGACGAAAATAATTGAAATGGGAGAGGGTCAAAGAGGCGTGGAAAGGGTGTTGAAGATTAATTGTTTCGAAAGGATTGATGAGATGGATTTTGGTACTTGTATGTTAATTGTGTGGTATAGCTATCCCTTGTGGCTGTCTGTCTACCACAACACTCTGGAATCGGTGATTCTAACGGGGAGAAGTACTATTATATTATTATGGTGAATTACGAGCCCTTCTTAGCCATGGTGGGAGAGTCATGCCTCTATCAAAAGTATGATTTTTCATAAGAGAATTTTATTTTTATATTAAAAAAAAGTGGTATCATTTCTTTAGTTAAAAATCTAGCTAGGAATCTAACCAATCCAGATCTAGGCCAAGTAGAAAGATTTGAAAAGAGAAAAGTAATTCATATCAACATATTTTGTGATTTAACCTAAGTGAAAATTTGAATTTTGCCTATATCTCACTTAACCTATTACTGTTACAATATATGTATGACTTTAGAGTATTATTTTAAAATATTTAAGGACATAACAAGATTATTCTGAAACTAATAGGTTATTCAGAGATTGTCATAGCTAGTATATTTATTTTTATTTTATTAATAATATTTAAGGCAATTATATATATAAGTGTAACTCACCTTATTCCTCTTAAGTAGCATAAACCACACTTATTTTTAGTGCAACAAAACAAAGCATTTAACAAGAAATTTACAAATGAGGTTTATGTATGCATTCAGATTCATGATTTATATTTGTATTCTCTCTTGTTGAAGTCCCAAATCTAGTTATGGAAATATCCAATTATTTTATTGCTTCAGCTTTTACGAAATATAGTAAATATCGTAAAGACAAATGTAGTAGGGGTTGCAAACCAGACGATACACAACTTGGTTTTGGAAGATATGACAGTAAAAGTTGTAGGGCTGATCGTCTTTCATATCGAGACATTGAAGCAGCGCGTCGTGCTATAATCGTACACTTTCATCTTGCTATGAGCGGACAATTCCGAAGAAATGGTAAAATATAGGTAAGAGTTCTCGCAGATATCTCTATTACCGGGAAACCTACCGAAGTAAGAATGGGAAGAGGAAAAGAAAATCCTACGGGTTGGATTGCTAGTGTATCCCGGGGACAAATCCTATTTGAAATGGAATATGACTTTCGTGTTTTTTGTAATGAATGATCATCTGTTTTAGGTTATTCAATAGACACAATCAGTGTTTTAAATTATTTAGGGCTGTATGTTGAAATATTTGTGTAAGATATGTGTTGTTCATTGAATGCATCTAAGTTGATCAGTGGCTTTTTAGTAGGGTTAGTGATTGTTAAGATAGAGTACTTATGTTGTTATTTTTTAAAAAGTAAAAGTTGTTTCTTGTTATTATTGTCGTCATATTTTTAATTATTGTACATTAGCTAAAAAATTGTTGAAGGGCTCCATTTTTTGTTACTTGCCTTGTAGAGATTGAATATTAACCAAGAAAATATAATCTTGACGTGATTCAATTAGATAATTTGTTGTAAGTGAAGTTGTACGATTTACATGCTTATTATTTTTGAAATTTATATATACTTCTTAAGGCACTTATACTTTGTCAGTTTTTCGGTATAGAAATTTAAAAATTAATATTGAATATTTCTTCTTTTCTTTTGCATTGCAAACAGGGGACAAGTATCGAAAGAAATATATCATATCTGAGCCTGAGTTTACCTTCACAAAAAGGGAATCGAAAAATATTTTTGATTAGAAGAGAAATTGAAAAAAGTAGTTTTTGTCCAATTTTTTGTTTTCTTTCAAAAATCACTTTTTTTAAAACTTGAACAAATATTAATTGTTGTTTAACAATGTTTTCAAATTAATTAGCCAAACTTATTACTTCTCACTATAACTATAATTTTTCTTTTTAGAAAAATACTTATTCAAAATGAGTTCGTAAAACTTGATAAAACAAACTATAAATCATACTGATATAACTTAGCACATTCAAAAGTCTCTGTACAAATTAAATGATATCTTGTTAATAGGATAACTTAGTCAGAGGTGAGCCAGAAACTATTTTTCATTGTCATTAGGCTTACCAAATTAACCTATCCTGATATGTTTTATATTTATCTAGTTTGATCCTCGGAGCACCTTCCTAGCTTGAATTTATGTAAGCTAGAATTTTTATGAATGGTAATATAATTATGAATTTCTTTTACCAAAATCAGATGTAGAAACCTTACCCCTTGTGCAAGAACCATGATTTTGTATGTTTACCTAAGAAAATACACAACACAATAAAATAGAGATTTTATCGTGGAAACCTTCCTCCCTCAAGGAAGGGAAAAACCACAGTTTTATTAACTTCAACTCAATTCAAGATTACAACTTAATAATCAATGAACTAAACTCTACTCTCGAAAAAGTCAAACCTACTTCTTGTCACAACTCTCTCAAACTCAACTATCCAAGAAGTCAAACCCGCTTCTTGTTACAATTCTCTCAAACTCTCTTCAAGAAGTCAAATTCTCTTCTTGTTACAGATTCTCTCTCAACGCTCTCTTAAATCTACTTACAAAAAGAAACCTAACTCTAGTATTTCTTTCTTCTACTTTGTGGATCTTTTGAATAGTTTCGGCCCTTGCTCAGAATGATTCTCGTGATTTATGATTTGGAAAAGATAGTCTCTTTCGTTCTTCCGCCTTGTCCTTTTATATGGGACTGATTTTAGCCTGACCAATTTCTATAAGGAAGGAAATTAATTTTCCTTGAATACTAATCCTTTTCCTTATTGAACTTATATGCACTTTTCCTTATTTGCGTTTGACTCGTCTATTTTTAGTGTATTCCTATTTCTTATATGCCTCGGATTGTTGTTTTAAAACAAACTCTTCCTTTTTTATATTTGCCTGAGTGAACCTTTCCCACTTTTTTTACTTTTGAAATCCAGTACTGATTATTTGAACCTGGTTTATGTTGTCATCATCAAAACCTCTTTTGAAGAATTCGTCAAGCCATCATCAGATAATTATATTTTCTAATAGAACTATTCCAAAACTTCCATACACTACTAATGTTTGGAAAAGAGACAACAAAACTTTAAGAACAAAGGCTGAAAGTAAAAGTTCCCGATATGTGCTAAAATCTCAGCTTTTCTATATAATAAAATCAAAACCAAAGTAATGTCTTTTAAATAGGCATACAAATAAACAAACCACTAAGTCAGTAAGTTGACCACTACTCCACTAACTAATCAACAACTATCTAATATCAGAAAACTAGAAAATAATGCAACATGCTAACAACCCAAGGAAATAGGAACCTACTGACAAATTAAGTTTGACCAAGTCATACTTTGAATCAGTCTTCAATAACTAATACAAAAATTACAACTATTCAAACATTTAATTTTTTGATGAATGATTACATTTTAACTCTTTTTATTTGTTCACCAAAGAAACTGACTCTAACAACACACACTCCTCTATCAAAAATTCAACCCAGTTTATGAAATCCCTTTACAATAAAAATCTAACACCTAATATATATTTCTATGAATGTAATAAGTACTATTTTGGAACCACACGAATCTACTTATTACAACTCAAGAACAATAGGAATAACACTTGATAGGAACATGTTCTTATTGTAGTAATTAATTGACTCTTTTATATAGGAGTATAATATAATAGCCTCTTGTATTTGTTCCAATCCAATATAGACTTGATTCAAGAAATCAATTCTTTTTGACTGGTTTGTATACGACCAAAATTCTTCTTATTCATAGTTAATAGTAATAATTTCATGTATTCAATGATAGTAATATTTTTAGGTCTTGGACTCATGTAATAAGGTCTTACCAATCAATTTATTACTACTCTCTAAATGTATAGGGTTTTTGACTAAGTAATATGATCTCACTTAATCAATAGTAGGGATTTGCCTTCCACTCATTACAACCCTTCAGATGGCTAGATTTTTATAGTCGTTTTAAACTTTTACATGTTTTATTTTTTCATTTTATTTAATCTCTTTTCATAGCTCATATATTTGGTATATGTGATCTGCGGAGGTGAATAGTACAATTTTTGAGGTGTTTCGATAGAGTTTTTCATTTTGATATGTTTGGAAGTAATAATGCTAAATCAAAGTTAATATTTGAGAAAGATGAAGTTATGCAAAATAGAAGGAAAACTAATTGAAGAAGATGAAGATCTTGATTATTATTTAATGACATTTACAATGCCTAATGACCTATATTTATACAACCTTTTTTGACTAACTAACTTACCTAACCTTTTGTAATTAACTTCTTTAAAGTCCTTCTAACTAACTTTTTGAAAGTCCTTCTAACTAACTTTCAATAATCTCTTTCTTTTTAACTCTCTCAATACTCCCCCTCAAGCTAGATGGTACAAATATGTCTAAGACCCCTAGCTTGGATAGTAGATAGTCATGTTGCGGCCTTTGATTAGCATATCAGTTGGCTGATTTTGTGTTGACACATAAGTAATCTTGATCAGTCTTTGTTGAAGTTTTTCCCTGATGAAATGACAATCAATCTCAATCTCAATGTGTTTAGTACGTTCATGATAAACTGGGTTAGAAGCTAATTGAATAGCAGACTTGTTGTCACTATATACTTGAACTGGTAACTGAACTTCAGTCTTTAACTCTTTCAATATTCCAACCAACCAAACTAACTTTGCTACAGTAGAAGCTAAGCTCCTGTACTCAGCTTCTGCTGAGCTCTTTGACACAATGGTTTGCTTCTTAGCTTTCCAAGAGACCACAAACTCTCCAAGTTTAATCACATAGATTGTAACAGACTTCCTTGTAATAGGGCAGGCTACCCAATCTGCATCACAATAAGTTGTAATTTCATTACTACACTTACTAGATAGTAATATACCTTGTCCTGGCTACCTTTTAATGTATTTAACTACTCTAAGGGTTGCATCTATATGAGATTTCTTTGGTTGATGTAGGAATTGTCTTAAGTTTTGAACACTAAAAGAAATGTCAGGTCTTGTCCTATTTAAATATAGCAGTTTCCCAATCAGTTTTTGATAGGCACTGTGATCTGTTAGAGGCTCCTCCTGATTTTGTCCAGTTTGATCATCATATTGTTTTGATGTTAACTTTATATTTACATCCATAGGTATTCCAGCAGTCTTTGCTCCTGATAAACCAACTTCAGAAATAAGTTGAAGTGCATACTTCCTTTGATACATGACAACTCCACTGGTTGACCTTACAAACTCTATTCCAAGAAAGAATTTCAACTCTCCTAGATCCTTCATCTTAAAACTTTGTTGTAAGGACCTTTTTGTTTTCTCTAATAGCTTCAATCTACTTCCTGTTACTAAGATAACATCAACATACACCAAAATTACTGTAGTTCCTTCAGTGGTCCTTTTTGTAAATAAGGAGTGAACATGTTGACTCTGACTGAAACATAGCTTGTGTAGAACTTCTGCAAACTTTTGGTTTCATTGTCTTGGTGCTTGTTTAAGCCCATACAATGACTTTTCCAGCTTGCATACCTTGTTCTTATTCTCCACCTGAACCCTTGAGGCATAAATATATATATTTCATCCTCTAAATCACTATTCAAAAATGCATTGTATACATCCATTTGATGTATATGCCACCCCTTTGACACAACTAAGGATAGTATGGTTCTTACTATGACCATTTTCACCACATGGGAAAAAGTTTCTTTATAATATATACCCTCATTTTGGCTGTAGCCCTTGGCTACAAGCCTTACTTTAAACCTTTCTACTTCTCCAGTAGGCTTGTATTTAATCTTATAAATCCACATACATCCAATTGCAACCATCCCTTTAGGCAACTCTACTAGTTTCCAAGTGTTGTTGTCCTGTAATGCCTGGATTTCAGCTTGCACTGCTTCAATTCACTTAGGATCTTTACTGGCCTCAGCAAAGGAAGTAGGTTCTGTTAGCACAGAAGTTGCAGTAACAAAGTCTTGATAATGTTTAGACAAGTGATTTTATACAACATACTCATCTATAGGATACTTCACTTGTGAACCCATATTTAGAAACAAAAAATCTTTCATCCAAACTGGTGGATGAACTCCTCTTGTAGATCTTCTATTCACCACTGGTTGAGAATCATGAGGTATAGAACCATAATCCTGAACTTTCTCTTCCACTGTATCTTGTTCACTAATATCAGTCCAATTGTTGTTTACTTCTTTATCACACTGGACTTCTTGTAAACACCTATGATCAACCTTTTCTTTGTCAATCATTTCATCATTTACAGACTTACATCTTGTGCTCAGCATGTCATTATCCAAGTTATTAATAAATGGACCTTCTCTCCTTTCATCTACAGAAGTAATGAAAGGAAAGACTGATTCTCTGAATTTCACATCTCTACAAAAAAAAAACATTGGAGGTCAAACCTAACAAGATATAGCCTTTTGTGTTTCTGTGTACCCCATATGTACTGCAACCTTTATTCTGGATGCTAGTTTATCACTCTCAGTTAACACCTTAGCATAGCACAAACAACCTAACACTCTTAGATGAGATATCATTGGCTTACTCCCATACATCCTTTCATATGGAGATTTACCTCCCACAACTCTGCTAGGCATTCATATTTATCAAGTAAGCAGCTGCAAGAATACACTGACGCCAATATGTTAAAGGAATTTGACCCTGAAATCTTAGAGCCCTAGTTACCTCTAAGAGATGCCTATGCTTCCTTTCAGCAACTCCATTTTGTTGTGGAGTATAAGGACATGATCTCTGATGAACTATACCTCTTTCCTTAAACAAAGTAGCACACATAGAGTTCATAAATTTAGTTCCATTGTCAGGCCTTACCATCCTTACCATTTTATCAAATTGTGTCTTAAAAAACCTCAGAAAATAATCTAAGGCTACACACACATTTGTTTTACTTTTTGACAAAAATAACCAAGTCATTCTTGAGAAATCATCAACAGCTATAAGAAAGAACTTGTTACCATCAAAAGTTGTTTGTTTGTATGGACCCCACACATCCAAATGAATCAAATAAAAAAATTGACTACTTTTAATACTACTAATTGGAAATACATTCTTGGTTTGTTTTGCACAAGGACAAACTGTACACTCACTTAGCACTTTATTCACTACTTTTGAATTAACAGGAAAAACTTTACTCAAAATATGTGTTGCTCCATGTCCTAGCCTCTTGTGCCATACATTCACATCTTTTGTTGATAACTGTTGTATCTCTGGCTTCTTAACGGGTACAGCAAATGACTTGTGTTTTAATTGATCTTGTGTCAAGTTCCTTTGCAGCAAGTATAAGCCATCATCTTCTTTACCAACTTCCCTCACCTTTCTAGTGCAAAGCTCCTGAAACACACAAAAATGTGGAAAGAAAGTAACTGAACAGTTCAACTCCTTGGTCACCTTACTTACTGATAGTAAATTGTATTTAAACTCAGGTATATGATAAACATTTGTAATCACACTTCTTGGAGATATGTGACATAACCCTGTATGAGACACATATGATACTTCTCCAGTTGGTAAGTATACAGGTTTTGGCTCTTTGATCTTAACAACAGACTCATCAGTAAGCATAATTATATTTGACACCATATGATTAGATGCTTTTGAATCTATGATCCAGGCCTGGTTATTTTTAGAAACCAATAAAGCTTTACCTGCAGTATTAGCTTGAGTTTCATGAGCATGAGTTGTATCTTCTGATTTTGATCCACATCCTTGATTCTACTTTAGCATTTGTAGAATTTGATGATACTGATCTTTAGTGAAATTGCACCCTTGCAACTGATTTGAACATTCCTCTATATTGCTCATATGGTTCTTCACAGGAACATTAGTATTATTTCCATAGTTGAAAGATACTTCATCAGACACATTCTCATAACTATCCTTTCTTGTGTTGTTAAATTCATTTCCAACCATGTAAGCTCCATTTCCTGTACTATTACTCTTTTCTTTTAGACTTGAAATCTGCAGGATACCCAATCAGCTTATAACATTGATCCTTAGTGTGTCCCTTGCATTTTCAAAAGTCACATACAACTGAAAAATTCTTCTTGAATTTGTTAAACCCTTGTGCATTATGACCTGCTCCAGTTCTTGAAAACATTGCCGGAGGATCCACTCCAGAACCACTTATAGAACTTAACCCTATACTCAACCTACTAGATGTCATCTTTTGACATTCATCACTTACTATCATAGCATAAGCTTGATTCATTGGAAGAATGAGACTCATCAACAAGATCTGACTTTTAGCTTGTCCAAACGACTCATTCAATCTCATCAAGAACTGACAACTTTTGTCTATTTAGATGATCCACAAACCCTCTTGCTTTTTCACAATTACATCCAGGAGGTGGCACCAAGGCCTCAAATTCATCCCATAGGGTTTTAAGCTTTGTAAAATATGCAGACACAGAATCAGTGCCCTGTTGTAATGTTGCTATTTCTTTATGTAGACCGAAGGTTCTTGATCCATCTAATTTATCGAATCTTTCCTTTAAGTCATTCCACACACTCTGAGCTAATGATGATGCAAATGCAACTCCTCATAACAAAGTTTTTGACACTGAATTTAAAAGCCATGCGAGAACAATGACATTAACTCTCTCCCACTGACCTCTTAATTCTGCACTCACATTCTCTTGTTTATAGGATCCATCTACCAAACCAATTTTGTTTCTTCCAAGTAATGCCAACTTAATTGACCTACTCCACAAGGCATAGTTCTCGATTCATATAAGTTGGAATGAGATCAGATTCACGCCACTGATATCAGCAGGACTCAAGAACATAGGATGATTATAATAAACCTCTTAACTCATCGACATAGCTGGAATGGAGCTTGGATTTCCAGAAATTCCACCAACACTATTGGTTCCAGTTGTCTGTTCAGCAGTTACCCCTTGAGTCATGTTTGTAATCTTTCTTCTTCTTCAAATTGATTTTCGAAAGCTAAACTGAATTATCAAGACGAACATAATTCTCCAGATTCTGATCTTCAGACGTAATACACAGATGACTTCTTTAAACTTTTATCACCTGCTCTGATACCATGAAGTTGTACAAAATAGAAGGCAAACTAATTGAAGAAGATAAAGATCTTGATTATTATTGAATGACATTTACAATGCCTAATGACCTGTATTTATACAACCTTTTTTGACTAACTAACTTATCTAACCTTTTGTAACTAACTTCTTTATAGTCCTTCTAACTAACTTCTTGAAAGTACTTCTAACTAACTTTCAATACTCTCTTTTTGTTTAACTCTCTCAATAAAAGATGAGCTTAGAATGAAACTCAGACAGTTTTGTAAGACACAGAAGGTGATTTTTGAGTTAGTTGAACTATTGATTTGGATTGCGACGAATTTGTATGAGATTCTGGCCGGCCATTGGTCTAAAAGTTAGAAATTAAAAGTTAAGAATTTGATCAAAATGACCTCAGTTTTGTGTTTTGATGATTCCAACAAATTAATTTTGGAGTATTTTTTAGTATAACATCATATTTGATTTGTCTTCATGGGGTTTCGAATAATTTTTTAGGGTTGATTCCGAGTTTGGATTATTTGTCAGACTGTTTGTGGGTTGATGATATCTAGTGTAGTCGCACCTACAATCTCGTGTAAAACTCTGATGGTTGGTTTTTATTTTTATTTTCCTTTTCATTTTTGTTTTATATAGTATTTGTGATCTACCGGGGTGGGTGGTTAGATTTCCAATGTGTTTGATTGAGAATTATGCAAGTTTTTCGCTTTGGAAGTAAATATGGTTGATTTTGGTTTATGTTTGTAGATGTTGAGCTCATATCAAAATTTTATCAATGTCATCAACTCCAAAACGTGATTTTTAAGGTTAGTAGGACCTTCGATTTGGATTCCGAGGCTTTTTGGTGCATTTTGAATAGTTGGTCGGAAATTTGAAAGTAAGATGATCGTTTTTGGTGTTTTGGAATTTCATTGCGTTCGAAATACTGTTTTCAAGCTAGTAGAATATTGATTTGTGTCCCGGATGATCGAGATGAGTTTGAGATGAAATTTTAACCATAGATATTTTGAGAGATAATATCTCATATGGTCACTTAACTTTGCATACTTCACTTAGAAAGTCACTCAATTTTGAGTTGTTCACTTAGAAAGTCACTCAATTTTATTTTATAACTCAAAAGTCACTCAATTATTGGTATTTCACTTAAAAAGTCACTCAACTATTAGTATTTCATTTGGAAAGTCACTCAACTATTGATATTTCACTTAAAAAGTCACCCAACAAATTTAAATAATTTATTCATTAAATTTTATTGAAATCTAGTTTTTGTTTTAAATTATTTTTAAGAAATAATAAGTTATTTATTTTAATTATCTTATTGACCTTCTTCAGTTATATAGTTAGAATTTTTTTGAAAAACGAATAGTAGTATTTTTTAGCATATTTGATTCCAGTAAAACAATTACTAGAACAGAAAAGCAATTTTTTCTCTCAACTGCTACTGTACATTTAAAATAGCAACCTTCTATTATTTCTTATTAAATTATTAGCAATGTTATTGTAGGTTTTATTTTTAATTTGTCAATTGCAACTGTACGTTTAAAATATAAATATTTTACTAAATTAAAAGGAGTAATCAAAAAGATGCTCAGTAGTGTTCTTTTATTTATTTTTTAAAAACATAGTTTTAAAAAAATTATATTTCAACAAAATAAAAAATAAAAAAAAAAACTTAAAATGAGCATCTTTTTATTTTTTAAAATTAGTTTAAAATGAAATTGTATTTCAACAAAATTTAATGAAGAAATTATTTAAATTAGTTGGATGACTTTTTGAGTAAAATATCATTAGTTGAGTGACTTTCTAAGTGATATATCAATAGTTGAATGATTTTTGAGTGATAAAACAAAGTTGAGTAACTTTCTAAGTAAACTACTCAAAGTTGAGTGACTTTTTAAGTAAACTACTTAAAGTTGAGTGACGATTTCAGATATTAACTCGATATTTTGACCTTGTTTTAGTATAAAAATGAGTCGACTGAAAGTTCAGTTTTTAGTTTTAGAAATCGAAAAATTATTCTGAGACTTTCAAAATTTTGAGGATGAACTATAGGAGTGACGTGCAAAGTTTGGTACCATTTCTCAGTCGATATCAGGTTTTTGTCGTGAAATATAAAATATTTTTTAACAAATTAAAGTATATTCTAACAGCAAAAAGGAGCACTAAATTGAGGTTGCAACTATAGTTTCTGGTGCAAAATCAGTTGGTGTAGATTCTCTAAATAATGCATCTCAATTTCATAGGAAAACCATGAATGTTCTTATTACCTTTGTCATATACTCCCTCTGTCCACTTTTATTTGTCATGTTGCGCTTTTCGAAAGTCAATTTGACTAATTTTTAAAGTTAAGTTAGATTACGTTAATTCGATATTTTTTTTAAAAAAAATTAGATATTCAAAAACTATACGAAAAGTACTATAAGTTGCAATTTTTTGCATATCAATATGATGAAAATATACATCGTAAAATGTTGGTCAAAGTTCTTATTGTTTGACTCTAAAAAAGGAAACCATGACAATTAATTGTGGACGGAGGGAGTATTATTAAGTTGTAAGGTTGACCAGATACATTGTAGTACGCTTATAATTATGCAAGAATAAAATCATTAAGTTTCATTTTCAACTAGACGCCAGCCACACAAATAAAACATGATGGGAGAATAGAACCTTTACCGGTTGTGTATGTCTGAATTGTCAACTTCATTCATTATGTAAAAGATCACTTGCTAATGACAGTAAAAGAGGAAAACCCAAATTGGAAGCTACCTGATTAGGTGAAAAAACTCGAAAAGTGCCTCGTATGTTACATTCTAGCTCTAGAAACTACACAGCAGTGTGGTTTCTTTTTAAGTCCACCACAATTACACTAATATTATCACAGCTATTCCGGCCCAGAGCAAGCCGGGTGAGCAGTGCTGCTGCTGAGCATGCCCTTCGTGAAGAAAACATTGCTCCTCTGCTATCACCTTCTACAGAAGAAGGCCTGGAACTAAGGTCCCCAGCTGGATCTCTATTTCGAAGACACTCCCTACCCACTGCACACGCTATATCACTTGATATAACATCCCACAAGCCATCACTTGCAAGAATCAAGCACTCATCCTCTGCTTCCCTTTTTGTGAAGGTCATCTCCGGCTCCGATGTCATATATGGCTTTAAATTGTTGTCTCCTGTTTGCAATGAAATATAACAGAAAATTCAATAGTATTTGCACCAAAGTTGGGTTCCGTCAAAGTTACATCATTGCGAAACATCAATGGAAGTACTATAAATCCATTTAGGGCAACAAATGTCTCTTCCTGAATCATCACTAAATAGCTCCCAGTTTGTCCTTCTCNTCCTCTGCTTCCCTTTTTGTGAAGGTCATCTCCGGCTCCGATGTCATATATGGCTTTAAATTGTTGTCTCCTGTTTGCAATGAAATATAACAGAAAATTCAATAGTATTTGCACCAAAGTTGGGTCTTTTAATGTAGTCATTGAAAGACAACTTTTGTTTCTTATACAACTACCCCTGCTGCAAATTTACATATTACAGCATCCTTACAAGGTTGATCAGGCATTGTAAATAGACTAAAGAATAACTATATATGTTGGTATCGCTACCACACTCCCCTTAGTAAAACTGTTCCATCAAAGCGAAACATCAATGGAAGTACTATAAATCCGTTTAGGGCAACAAATGTCTCTTCCTGTAAATAGCTCCCAGTTTGTCCTTCTCTAACCTTATAGGGAAGCTGCCCATTATACATTGATGCATAAATGACTACTCCAAAGATCTATAACCAACTTAACCAAGATCTTTCTACTTAGTCGTCTTATAATTGAATACAGACGTATAAGTAGGCATTCTACCAACATGCACATTCCAAAAAGAGCCCTAAATATGAAACCTGCTATAAACCCCAATTGATCTCTATTGTATAACCTTAGAAGAGATGCAGATCCTCAAATATACTGTTGTTACATTGCCTGACAATTCATTTAATCTGTACGACGACAACTAATTCTCTAAGAAGCCAGGGTGAGTTTGGCACTTGTAGCTGCAAACAATAAATAGTGGTTTAGCCAATTATGCACTACCATTAACTAATAATCAGTCTTCTCTGTCTCCAATCTTTTGTTCATGCCTGATGCAAGATATGTGCCCTTATATTTTTATTGGTTACAGCAATGGATTTTCTTAGCTCGACTTCTCCACAACAAAAGGTTGCAGCTTCCCTATAGAAGAGTAAATATTGTTGCTTGAAGAAGCAACAGTAGCAGTCGGTGCTGAAGGCAATATTCTACCATCTAACCCTCTAAGGAAGGGATAATGTACGTAAAAGGAAAAACAAACAAAGCTACAGTTCTAATGCCAGTTTCCTTCATTGGATGCAAAAATTTAGCGAGACCACAATAAGCTTTTACTGTATGTCCACGAGTAATATTTCCACTGGCAACTGCAATTATGTCACTGCACAGAGAAACATGTTCTGCAAAAGGAAAAAGCAGTTACCTATTGCCCTAGACATGGAAAGTACTCCTTCAACTCGTGCTCCATCCGTAAAAACAACTCGACCTCCACATGCCTCTATTCTGGCACGTTCTTCTCGTTTGTCTGGCTGCAATAGAAATTGTCAAGTTACTTTTAATTAGGACAAGTCATTTTCTTTAAGTACGTAGTAATCTACTACATGATTCTTTGATATGTTCTCTATTAAGTTCATAATAATTGAACTCAGAGAGATCACAGATAGTAAATCATGAATCCAGCCATGCTCAACCATCAACTAGTTCAACCTCTCGAATTATGTAAGCTCTCCTAGTACAAGCTCAACTTAGGTGGAGCATTAGCCATTTAATGTGCTTAATGAAAAAAAAATACCAACAACAATGTATATTTAACAGTACTTAAGTGGAAGGCATCATGTTTACTTAGTAGGAGGTACATACCTTGTGATCATAAGAAAGAGGGATCGCACTTCCACTGCGGCTAAGAACAGCGCGTGAGTCACCACAGTTTGCTACAATGATAGTCTCGTCCGTCAAAACTACCACCACTGCAGTGGAGCCCGTCAGTTTCAATACGCTCGGTGGGCAGCCACATTCGTAGCCTACACCACCACATTCACTACATATGCATGATGCCATCTCATCTATCTTCAAGAAGCAACTTTTGAATACTCTTCTCCATGCTTCCTCCATCCTCTGCCCTTCCAATGGTTGTCGTCTTCCACGGGGACTACTGGTACCGCTACCGCCCATGTCTACGTTGTTTCTCATGCGCATCAGCTCTTCTTCTAGTACCTCATGCATTCTCTCTTTACACATTGAAGCTACCTGAATAGGAAAAACAGCTGTAAGTTGATTATGCTACTATCGTCTTCAAAATTAACAAGTACAATCTTTAATTTGATTACACAATTCCTAATATAAAGAACTACAGTATTTTATAGACAGAGAACATGTGAAGGGCCTAATATAATCCCAACTTCCAAGTAGAGTAGTTTTCATTTTTAATTAGCGCAAGTAGAAAGGTTGTTTCTCAAATATCTCGGTTCGAAAATAATTAGAGCGTCATGCGAAAGCTTTCATGAGTGATAAATGAGATAACAAAAACTTATACTAAAGGTATAATATTATCATATGAAAACTAACGTAAAAGAAAAATATTAAATTGTTTAAAATAAATCTCTCATAAACAAAACTCTTAAATATCTACATTGTGGATGTTATTGTGCTGTTGGTATGAGAACAAAACTCTTAAATGTCTACATTGTGGATGTTATTGTGCTCTTGGTGTGAGAAGAGGATTTTCAATTTATAGAGTTCCAAACTTTCCCTCTGATGCAAGAATAAATCAGATATACAGGAGAATTATATTTTCCTTTAAAAAAAATTCAACTATTTATGATAATGTTTTGATTTTCCTTAAAAGAAAAAAAAAATAAACTTCAAATAAAATAAAAAAAAATAAAGATAAAATCTTAACAATATCGTCCATGCAATAATAAAACGAACTTCATTATCTTATACAGATAAAAATCATTTAGCGACAATAATAGATTTTCAGCCGTATATTTCTTTTTAAAAGAAAAAAAAATTAAGGTGAAAATATAAGATATACATATTTATTAGGCAATAAAAAAGGAAAAGAAATGCTGGTTTAATTAAACATAACCGTAGGATTTACATGACGTCCACCATGTCCATCGTAAACAGCAAAGAAATCAATGGGTTGGCGTTGATTGATCTCCGGTAAGCAAAGATTAGGTCGAATTGAAATTGTATCTTCCATTACACGCTGCCTTCCAGGTATAGAAATTGCTCCAACCGCTTCACGAGAAGACGAGGATTCCATCTTCTTCCCAACTTCACCAATTCCTTGCCCCAAATATGATAGTAATAGTTTCGGGTGGTGGTGCCTTCTCATTTGGATTCTACGGTGGCATCGCCGCATACGGCATTTCTCAGAGTAATCGTCCTTGTCACTAAACATTAGTCCAACTAGTGTAACCGCTACAGAAATAACAGACAGATAATGACATTTATATACTACGTACTCGTTTATGTAGTCAGTCGGGAATGGACTGGAAATGTATGGTACAATTTGTGTATACGTGTAGGTATATTTGTTGGGTTGTAGCTCTTATTTCGACTTCTTTCTATATATAGTGTTGTCATCACAAGTAGAGTGACAAACAATGTTGACAAATTTGACTGACCAAAATGTTTACACCAGCAGCTTCATCTTGTTCCAGAGATGCCCGAAGCAACCACTTAATGAGACATGCAAACGACACGTCTCGTAAATGACTCTTTCCTTTTTAACTATTCCCTTCCTCCATATTAATTGACCAAAGTCATAAATATAAACGATAATTTACTTCTTAAATTTTTTAAAATTTCTTTTATATAATGTAAGCGTGTTAAAAAAAAATTAATTACAAGAATAATATAAAAAGATAACGAAGGAAGTAGTTTTTTCCCACCGAATCCAAATTAATTTTCCCCATTTGGCGCGAGATGAATGAAATTTCTCGAATATATCGAAACTCAAAAGTAGTTAGCTTGACACGTTTCCAAAATCACCTGACTAATGGACCACAAAACACGGATATTTCTTACATTTCAAAATAAATGAGGTTTTTAGTTTGAATATACCTTTAAAACTAGTCATTTATATTTTATTTATTCATTTTTAATAAATATCTTCTAAAATAATATACTAGGTTTTTATTACTCTTACTATGTAAAAAAAAGAATAAAATTAAAAAACCGGAAGGAAGTAGTAACAACACTTTTTCATTTTATTTTTAATAAAATAATTTATAATCACTCAAATATCTATTACTTATTTTATACTGCCATAACTTTTTATTTAAAAAATTCTTAAATTTCATTTTAAATCATGTAAATTAAGATTGAAAAAATATTTATAAATAAAAAAAAAATCTTCGAGGATATGGCCCACTTTTCCTTCAGTCTCTTTGTAATTCTGGAACACAGAGACCGTACGTACATGTTTCTCCATGGCCCACGTGGTAAGAGATGATGGGAATCAGCGCCAGTTTTGTTAATATGCAAATGACCATTTGGATTTACGTGGAGTGTTTCGTGAACTCATGCTTTACCCAAGTAATATTGATATACTAGGAAATTTATCTGCGTTTCGCGTGATTAAAAAGATGATAAAATGAAAATAATTTTATGAAAATATAATATAGATAGAAGAAATTTTTATAATATGTGCATATACATTATATATATATATATATCTAGACCTATAAGTGATTTCATAAAGAAAAATATTTGGTCAATAATTATATGACTTCCAACAAAGTCATAAGTTGTTATTTTGAACCAAAAAAATTTATAAACTTAGGATAATAAAAAAAATCGTATAAAATATAAAACAAAAAAATTATGAAGAGAATGAAATAAATAAATAATGCAACATCATTCTTATGATCTTAATTATTAAGAAAAAGAAGAAAAAAAATGTGAAATCAATGCACAATTTTTTAAACTCTAATGTGATCATTTCTAAAAAGTCTTACAATGTCTTTATTTATAGACATTTAGATTTTTATGATAAAGAATAAAAATGAATGCAAAAATAGTAATTAACTTTTTATTATTATAATAATAATAACAATATTTTTTGCCAAAGAGAGGTGTCGATTTTATTCATTCATTATTGTTGTCTTTCATCTTATTTTTCATCATTATCTAAATAATATTCATATTTTTAATTTTGCTTCTATCCTTTTTATAGTAACAAAAACACATCTTTCTTAGAATCTTAATCATAAGAAATATAAATGGTTCTTTGTACTGTAAAAAAAATATCAAAAAAAAATTGTATTTCACTATTTGATATATATTCAAATTTTCTAATCTATCAATAATAGTGTTTGAACCTTGATAATAATTAGCATAAGACAAAGTTACAGTAATTAATTTTTGTCTAACGAAGTACAAACAAAATGCTCTTAATTACATTCCAAGCTTAAGAAATTACATAGAAAGAACACAATACACAATACCTTCATCAGAATCTTAATCATACGAAAATAAATTTTAAAAAATATTAATTAATTAATGTACAACATCTAAGAGTCCTCTTTATTGAGTCTACATATACTACAATAACAAAACATGAAAAGCCCGACTTTCAATATGAAATAAAAAGAATAATTGTGAGTAGGAGTTTCATGAAATAAAAAATTATGATTCTATATGGACAAAATAGAGGAATCTTTAAAAAAAAAACATAAATAGTTTTTTGTACAATAATATTGTTGAGCATTGGTTAGTAGTTAATATTATTACACACAAAGTTACAATAACTGATTTGCATCTAAACAAAAATATAGACTTGCAATAATGAAAAATTATACAAATTCAAACTAAAGAAGTTACAGGCAGAAAACACACACATCTTCCTTAGAATCTTATCATAAGAAAATAGATAAAAATTAGAATACAAAATAAGTGCCCACTTTTTTGAGCTCTTTTTTTTCCAGTCACTTTTTTGAACTCTTGGTCGACACCTTTTTTGTCAAATTAATCAACATTCAAGAGTCTTCTTCATCATGTACTACAAAGAATAATGAAATATAAAAAATAATCTTGAGTAGAAATTTCATGAAACAAAAAAATTGTGAATTTATAATGACAAAAAATGGAGAAATATCATTAAGTATCTTAATTTTATAATTTAATAGCTGGGGGTTATGAATATGAAAACTGAAAAGTCATGAAATTAATTATATTATTAAGAATAGAAGTTTAATAGATATAAGTTATGGAGGTGAAACTTTAAAAGTAAATAAAGAAGGAAAAAAATAAAAAAGATAAAAGAAATACCTTTATACTAAATAGAGATATAATTTTTTTGAATTGAATAAATAAAACAGGTGAAAAAAGAATAAGGAAAGGAAGAGAAGTGACTAAAGAAAATGTTATAAATTAAATATCATAAATGATGAGATTTAGGGAACAAAATCGTAATTTTTTTAATAAAAGAAACTTTATATTATATAAAAATATAAGTTTCTTGAATTGGATAAAAAGTAAAAATAAAAAGTAGAAAGGAACTAAAAAGGGAGAAAAGGTGATTTAAAGAAATGATATAAATATCATTAGGGAAAGAAATTAAAATACTAAAAAGAAGAAGATGAGAAATAATAAGGAAAAAAATAAAATCCTTTAATGATAAAATAAATTAAATATGACTATTGATAAAGAAAAAATTAAATGTGACTATCTTTAATATTTAGGTGAATTGTTTGTATTTTAAAATTTGAAAAATGGCAGAAAAAACCACAAAAAAAAAAGATAAATAGCTACATCAGCATGCCTAACATTCTCTTTTATATAGATATATAGATTAAAGGAAAAAATATAAAATAATTATTTAAAAATATAATTTAATATACTCAATTGTATAATAACTACTTTTATGGCTAGAGAAATGAAGTGAGGAGATTTTATTGAAATTCTAAATAAAAATTTGAGAAAAAGGTTTAGTTATACCCAATCAATCTTAACATTCTCTATTATTACATGATTTTCTCCTTTTTAAAAACTCATAGTTATATTAGGAATTTAACAGTTGAGTATGTTAAGATAATTTGATTTAAATCATAAAAAAAAAAAAAAGATAGAAGAAAAGAGCAAGAGATGCATTTTAAGGAAATGAAATGAATGTTAATAATGAAGAAAATATATTTATTTTTAATAATTTTTATAATTTGTTTGATAAAAAAAATAAGAAAAAAGTTCAAAATTATGAGAAATAAATAAATGGTGATACTTTCCAATGAGACATGTCACTTTATTTTTTTTACTGTCCAACTTTAATATAATATATAAATATAGATCCTTAGAAGAAGAAATGAGGCAAAAATTCGAAAAAAATGACAAATCAAATTTTGTAAAAAATAAAATGCAATGTTGTTAAAGTTATAATAGTTAATTCCTTGAGTTGAAAAAATAAAGAAAGCTAAAAAGAACAAACAAAGGAGAATGAGTGATTTGAGGAAGTGATATAAATAATATTAATGATGAAATTAAGGAAATGTAGACAAAGAGATTGATAACATTAATAATGAAAGAAATTGCATATAATTATTTCAAATATAAAATTGTAAAGTAAAATTTTTAGTCTTCTAAAATTAGAAAAAAGGCCTTTTTTTAAAAAAAAGGACTGTAATGACCCGAAAGGTCATTTTTGGAAAATTTGGATTATTCTTTTAACTTGGGTTAATTAATTGAAGGGTAATTGTAGATAATTGACAGTTAATGGTTATGATTTTAGGTTAAGCGTTTTATCTAGGTTTTTAGGGTTTAGGGCTTTGGATATTTTAGGTTAACGTTTTTTAGGGTTTTATAGGTTTAACGTTTAGGGCTTAGGTTTTTTTTTTTTGTGTTTTTTTGGGTTTAGCATATAGGATTTTGGGCTTTATAGGGTTTAGAGCTTAGAGTTTATTAAAAACCCTATGCCATTAGCCCTAGGTATTAGAAATAAGTTAGTAGGGTTTATCAGTTTTAATACATAATTATTTTTGAAAAGAAAAGAAAAACTAGGTCGATATGCTTTACCTGTTGCGCCATTGGCATGAGATCTACCACCACGTAATATAGCCCCTTTAAGCTTCAACCTTTAATATTTATAATACCTATACTTTCAATAACTGTTGCCGTATATACTAAATGGATGAAGGAAGAAAAAATCAACTTGTTGAGGACTAGTGTTATTGGACAATCATGGGCATAATCACTGTGTAATTATGAGCATATGATTAGGGATTTAGTGATATAATATAGCAGCTATGAATTAAAGTTAAGGGGAACAAGTTTGAGAAAACAAAATATTATTAAGACTTTACGGAAATTCTCTTCTCTGTTGATATATTTTTATACCCATTTCTTTTATGCTTAATTGTTGTTTCCTTAAGGATGGCTTAGCCTCTAAAATAAAGAGAATTTAGTGTCTGATTCTGCTTGATCTAGGTGAATATGGAGTAGCTGAGTTATATGTTATTACTCTTAAAATATAATACACAAATTCATAGAAAGAGATTTTTATAAATTTTAAGTTACAATGTCAGTTCATTAAAGGCTTGGTTAATTAGTATGTAGCAAAAACTTAAAACTTATTTCGACTCTACGTATATATGGGTCAACTGATTTTAATAAAATCTCATGTTTGCCTTTATAGGTTTAGATTTATAGATTGGGTACGAGTTTTTACGTCTAGGCTACATCGGTAGTGCTATAGATGTTGTAAGTTTTGAAACCTTATTATGATCTTTTATTTGAATAGATTGTTTTCAGTTGGAAGTTCAATGAAAGGGGAAGACTCAAGTCTCGGAGTGAATTCTTTATTGATTGAGGCAAGTGGATTTCTAAACTCTTGTTAAGTGTATGAAATTCGTGTATTTCCTTGTAATATGTGTTTGGGGGTAACGAGACTTGGTGATGGGTTGACTTGTCCACATTGATTAATTCTAATGATGAAAAAAAGGTAATAAAAGACATTGTGATTAATTGTTTGTGTGTGATGTGTTGAGAATGGTTTGAAAGGCTTGTTGAATCATTGTTGATGTTGTATCATGATTGATTTGTTGTGAATTGTGCAATGTTATAAAAATGGTCATCTCTTCATTATTTGTGTGAACATGTCATTTGCATTGGTTTTGAGACATGGTTGTGATAAGTGTTATGTGATAAGAGGATGTACCATTTTGAGGGACGTATCGCACGCCGCAATGGATACTATATTTCGAGGGACGTATCGCGCACTGCGATGGATACTATATATCGAGGGACGTATCGCATGCCGCGATGGATGCATGGACAGATATATCCTCTATGGGTCCCGGACTGAGAGACAACGGGTGTGTATCACTAGGTCAGACATGCATCACTATACTTGACATTGCATTCCATTGCATTGCACATATTTATCATTAGTGAACTTGATATTGTGTTTTGCTGATCTTGTGAGTACCTTTCTGTGGAACTTTGATTGGTGAATATTGAACTTAGAGTGTTGTTGTTGAGTTGTGTTCTATGTAAATTATGAATTATTAGATTGGGCTAGTTTTAAGCAAGTTGTAGTCGTGGAGACTATAATTGATGAATATTGAGCTTGTTGTTGAGAATATGTAATTGTTAGAATGTTGTTATTAAGATATGTGTTATGTGAATTGTGAACTGTTAGGTTGGGTTGATTTTATGCAGGTTGTAATTGTGAAGGTTCAGTTGGGGTGTAAGGAGTATCCGTATTCCATCCCCTTAGCTTATGTTTAGAGGTTTACTTGCTGAGTACCGCGTGGTTTAGTACTCACCCCTTGCTACTACATTTTTTTTTGTAGGTTACTAGCCCAGACCTTGTGATATATTCTCTTCTTTTTCGAGGCTTCTGGGAGATTTGTGAGGCAGTTGTTTGTCAACTCAGCATACCTTCTTACTCCGGTTTATGATCTTGTTCTACTCTAGAAACAATGTCATATGAGACTTATATTTTTCTTTTGATTCAATTGTAATACTTTATAGGCTTGTACACTTGACAACCAAGATTTTGGGGTATTTTTGAATTTATTATAAAATTTTTTGTATTTTATTGTAATGGTTGAGTTTTAGGCTGACTTGTTTTAGTGGGTTAAGACGAGTGTCATCACGTCCATTTTGGATCGTGACAAAATGGTATCAGAGCCCCAGGTTCGTAGGTCTCACGTGTGTACAAGTTGAGTCTAAGTAGAGTCTCGATGATCGGTACGGAGACGTATGTACTTATCTTCGAGAAGCTAAAATGACTTTAAGGAAAAATCTTCACTTATTGGATCTCTATCATGCGTACTTGGTCTGGTTTTGATTTTTAGCGCTTCACTTCATTCACTATCACTTATAGTGATGACTCGTGCGTAGTTTCTCATGTGGGTAGTTGAGGTGTTGTGTATGGCTTGGAGTCTAGATCTGGTTTGGAAGTGATAGAGTTATTGAAAGGAGGTTTGGTCAGACTAAGAATGTTCAGCAATTTGAAAGGGTTGAATAAGATTAGTTACCCTAGTAAAGAGAATAGTACTTGTATGGTATATACGACATTTAGAGTGGTTTAACAATTGGAAGTGAAATGATTAAAATTATGGCTAGATAATGAACATGTATCTTTGAAAACTACAATTAATAAAGTTGTCATAACAGGTATGAGTTACCTAGCGAATGGTGAGAATGATGTTGCACCAATTGAGGTTAGAATTTCTACTACGATTTTATAGATTGTGCGTATCTATCAAAAAAGGCCATGAGACGACTACTACAATAGTATCGATGCTTACTCGGATAGATTTGTAGAATAGGTTGTTTTTGATATTGACCTGACCAACGAAAGTATAGATATAGCTTGGGCTAGATACGGAACTGATTTAGTGATATTTTACAGCTACTCGATGGGTAGAAATGTGTGACCTATTTGGATATGATCTTCTCGGTAGGTGTGATATGTTCTAGTGGTGGATCTAATAATCTTTTTTTTGTGGTGTGATACTAGTGGTATATAAAAACAGATACGTCGATTGTTAAGTGCAAATACTAACTACTTAAGGAGTTATCTATTGTATCACATGCTCATATAATAAGATTTGGTGTTGGATTCATATTTGAGAAACCAACTAGCTTATTAGTACGGATGGATGTGTTAAGTATTATTTATAAGAAAACTTTTAGTGGTGGATCTTTGGTATGATATTGATGTATTGAGGTTGTGAAATGTATCTTGAGGATTTCAAATGAGTGTTGATTTCACCGTAAGCTCCATGGAAGAAGATCAACATTAAGATGACAAGCTTATAGGTAAAGGAAGTCTCAACGAGTATACTTGTGTGAACGTAATTGAGAATTTTAGTAAGAAAGTGCGTATAAAATTGTGTTAGTCTTTTGAATTTGATTGGTATAGTTGGTTTTGAGATGTCATGTCGATGACAAAGTTGACTTTGTGGTGATGTCAAGAGCTAACTGAGCATAATGGTAATACGAGTTCGTGATGGATTGTGATTGGGATGAACTATATGATAAAGATTGTTGGTTAACTGGACTTTTGTATGGTAATGACAACTTGCGAGTATCTAATGTTATAGTTTGCTATTATTTGGTGAGTAACATTATTGCATAGAAAGTTATAGGAGGAGAGAACAATGGTATTTACTCTAATTGTAATGGACAATGATGTATCTTTAAGGGGTTGAGAATTGGATTCAGAGACACGTGATTTCATTCATTTTGCTCTTGTCACGGTAATAGTGTCATGGGTTAATTAGATTGGATTAGATTTGAGAAAGAAGTCTATAGGCATTCGATTTGAGTGTGGTAATAAGTGCTTTGTGTTTTTGAGTTTGATAGCTGGCACAGTTGGAATCAGAATTCAAGTTTTTCATTGCAAGCCTCCGTTCGTGGTAGTGTGGTTTGTCAAGGTATGAATTAGTAAGGTAAGAATTGATCGATCACATCGGGTATTGAACATTTGGAAGAACATGTGCAAGGTTGGGTCGTAGAGTTGTTACTTTTGATTGTTAAAGGGCCTAAGAAAGTACTTATCTTAAAATTTTGGTTTAAAATATAAGGTAAAATATCATAGGTGGTTGGTCAAAAGATAAGATTGGTAAGCAAGTCAGCGAAAGGAAAAAGAGTCTGGTGTATTGAAGAGTTCAAGGTATTTAAAATTTGTGTGATAGAAAGAATTTAAGAGATGTGAAGGAATAAGGCCTCTCATATAGACTCTTGGTTCGGAGTTGAAGGATGTAAGAATGTCATACGTAAGTTCTAATATGACTATGAATGTGAATTGGTTCGGTATAGACTTACTAGGATTTTATCATCGACTTTTATAAAGATGGAGTTTTGGTTTGGGTTATAAGCAATGATGTGTGGAAGATTCTATGTGGTTATGTCGACCTAGATTGTTCAAAATATGATAGGTAACTTATGGATGTTAAACGGTGTGGACCTACTGTTTAACATGATTAATGAGGATTTTGAGGGAATTGAAGCTACTTTGTTGATGGGACGATACAGACTATTATGATGTGCTACATAGGCATTTGATGGTGAGTAGAGATTATGAGATGATAGTATATCGAATTTTTGGAAGTGACCTAGAATTTCGTAAGTGTTAGTATGAGGTATATGATGGTTTTGAATATTAGTTGACATTTGGTATCTGAAAGATTACGTGGAGTTGACAATGGACGTGATTCAATTGCTCTGTCTCGATTAGGAAATACTATCAGGTTGGTAATTAATGCTTGCCTTGGGGGGACTCATATATATCATGAATGCTTAAATGGAAAGAGAATGGGCCATAGTTTGAAATTTCGTAGGCAACAATGTGCTAAGAAGATTTTGATAAGAATGTCGATTTGGGAGTAAGGTAAATGGTCGGTGTGATTATGATGTAACGTATTAAGAGTTTTGGCTTTAGTGAAGTATTGCGAGAAGTATATATGGTTTTGATAAATTGAGTATGTGTGCAATTATAATAGGGACTAGATTGGTGATTGTGGGAAGCTAGAAAATCAAAGAGATAGAGTTAGATGAATGAAAATGTTTGATATGGGCACTATGGAAGAAGTATCTAGAGTTATTCGACTTTGGTTCTGTATATTCTTATGTGACCAACTACTTCATTGTGGACATGGTTTAGAGTATGATTCACTTTCTACGTCTGTGTGTGTTTTCGCTTCCATGGGTGAGTTTCTAGTAGTGGATCAGGTGTACCGATCTTGTGATTGTCCTCCTAGTAGGGTGGCATCCTTAGTCAGACTTGGTCATTTTAGTTATGAAAGATTTAGTGTTGTTTGGGATAGTAGAGGTATACCACTGGTTCTACACGTACGACCTTGTTTATGAGAACTTATAGAAAAGCTTCTGTGAATAATTACAGTTAAAAGAAAGTATTGTTAAAGGTTCTGTATCTTGGGTGTACCGTTTGTTGGGTGGTTAGTTGATCTTGAGCTTCTTTGGGTTAGATAAGTTTGATTCTCCCTTGATGAGTACACAATGTCTAAAGATCGGATTTTTTTATAACTTAAACACATGAAAAAATTGTGTTGTGAAAAGGAAATGTTGATAAAATATGTGATGGTTTGTGCATTATGAGTGTGTGGTGGTTGGTTCACGTTCTCTTCTTGTTTTAGCCAGTATTGATTCATGGTTATGTGAGAAAAGATTCATCCTGATGATTGTGTTATGATCTAGAGAGTTTTGGTCCAGATTGGATGAATGAGTTAGTTTATGGCTTGGTAATCACTCCTAATTTGTAGATATATCAAATTTGATTTAAAGTCCAATTCATAGTAGTTGATCTTGATATAATGGTCATAAGGAGGAGCTCACTTAAAGATATGAACATCAACTGACAGGTCATAACTTAGACTTTTGGTAACGTCGGTTATTCTTCCTTCTTCTTTCTTATGATGTTCGAGGACGAACATGATTTTTAGTGGTGGATAATGTAATGACCCGAAAGGTCATTTTTGGAAATTTGGATTATTCATTTAACTTGAGTTAATTAATTGATGGGTAATTGTAGATAATTGACAGTTAATGGTAATGGTTTTAGGTTAAGGTTTTTATCTAAGTTTTTAGGGTTTATGGCTTTGGAGATTTTAGGTTAACATTTTTTAGGGTTTTATAGGTTTAACGTTTTTTAGGGTTTTATAGGTTTAACGATTTTTAGGGTTTTATAGGTTTAACGTTTAGGGCTTAGGTTTTTTTTTGTGTTTTTTTGGGTTTAGCATATAGGATTTTGGGCTTTATAGGGTTTAGAGCTTAGAGTTTATTTAAAATCCTATGCCATTAGCTCCATGTATTAGAAATAAGTTAGTAGGGTTTATCAGTTTTAATACATAATTATTTTTGAAAAGAAAAAAAAAACTAGGTCGATATGCTTTACCTGTTGCGCCATTGGCACGAGATCTACCACCACATAATATAGCCCCTTTAAGCTTCAACCTTTAATATTTATTATACTTATACTTTCAATAATTGTTGTTGTATATACTAAATGGATGAAGGAAGAAAAAATCAATTTGTTGAGGACTATCGTTGACATTTTCCCAAAATTTTCTTCAAACCTCTTCTATTGTTCTTAGACGGATCTCTCACTCTAGTGTTATTGGACAATAATGGGCATAATCACGGTGTAATTATGAGCATATGATTAGGGATTTAGTGATATAATATAGCAGCTATGAATTAAAGTTAAGGGGAACAAGTTTGAGGAAACAAAATATTATTAAGACTTTACGAAAATTCTCTTCTCTGTTGATATATTTTTATACTCATTTCTTTTATGCTTAATTGTTGTTTCCTTAAGGATGGCTTAGCCTCTAAAATAAAGAGAATTTAGTGTCTGATTCTGCTTGATCTAGGTGAATATGAAGTAGCTAAGTTATATGTTATTACTCTTAAAGTATAATACACAAATTCATAGAAAGAGATTTTTATAAATTTTAAGTTACAATGTCAGTTCATTAAAGGCTTGGTTAATTAGTGTATAGCAAAAACTTAAAACTTATTTAGACTTTACGTATATATGGGTCAACTGATTTTAATAAAATCTCATGTTTGCCTTTATGGGTTTAGATTTATAGATTGGGTACGAGTTTTTAGGTATAGGCTAGATCTGTAGTGCTATAGATGTTGTTAGTTTTGAAACCTTATTATGATCCTTTATTTGAATAGATTACTTTCAGTTGGAAGTTCAACGAAAGGAGAAGACTCAAGTCTCTGAGTGAATTATTTATTGATTGAGGCAAGTGGACTTCTAAACTCTTGTTAAGTGTATGGAATTCGTTTATTTCCTTGTAATATGTGTTTGGGGGTAACGAGACTTGGTGATGGGTTGACTTGTCCACATTGATTAATTCTAATGATGAAAAAGGGGTAATAAAAGACAATGTGATTAATTGTTTGTGTGTGATGTGTTGAGAATGGTTTGAAAGGCTTGTTGAATCATTGTTGATGTTGTATCATGATTGGGTTGTTGTGAATTGTGCAATGTTATGAAAATGGTCATCTCCTCGTTATTTGTGTGAACATGTCATTTGTATTGGTTCTGAGACATGGTTGTGATAAGTGTTATGTGATAAGAGGATGTACCATTTCGAGGGACGTATCGCGCGCCACGATGGATACTATATTTCGAGGGACGTATTGCTCGCCGCGATGGATACTATATATCGAGGGACGTATCACGCGCCGCGATGAATGTATGGACAGATATGTCCCCCATGGGTCCTGGACTGAGAAACAACGGATGTGTATCACTAGGTCAGACATGCATCATTATACTTGACATTGCATTCCATTGCATTGCAGATATTTATCATTAGTGAACTTGATATTGTGTTTTGCTGATCTTGTGAGTACCTTTCTATGGAACTTTGATTGGTGAATATTGAACTTAGAGTGTTGTTGTTGAGTTGTGTGCTATGTGAATTATGAACTGTTAGGTTGGGCTGGTTTTAAGCAAGTTGTAGTCGTGGAGACTGTAATTGATGAATATTGAGCTTGTTGTTGAGATATGTGCTATGTGAATTGTGAACTGTTAGGTTGGGTTGATTTTATGCAGGTTGTAGTTTTTGGGGTGTAAGGAGTACCCGTATTCTATCCCATTAGCTTGTGTTTAGAGGTTTACTTGCTGAGTACCGCGTGGTTTGGTACTTACCCCTTGCTACTACATTTTTTTTTGTAGGTTACTAGCCCGGACCTTTGTGATATATTCCCTTCTTTTTCGAGGCTTCTTGGAGATTTGTGAGGTAGTTGTTTGTCAACTCAGCAGACCTTCTTACTCCGATTTATGATCTTGTTCTACTTTAGAAACAATGTCATATGAGACTTGTATTTTTCTTTTGATTCAATTGTAATACTTTAGAAGCTTGTACACGTGACAACCAAATTTTGGGGGTATTTTTGAGTTTATTATAAAAATTTCCGCATTTTATTGTAATGGTTGAGTTTTAGGCTGACTTATCTTGGTGGGTTAAGACGAGTGCCATCACGTCCATTTTTGGGTCTTGACAAGGACAAATAACAAATATCTTATTTATAGTTTGAAAATTATTGCACCGTCAAGTAGTATCTATATTTTATATATATATATATGATTACCCGTATTCTATCCCCTTAGCTTGTGTTTAGAGGTTTACTTGCTGAGTACCGCGTGGTTTGGTACTCACCCCTTGCTACTACATTTTTTTTTGTAGGTTACTAGCCCGGACTTTTGTGATATATTCTCTTCTTTTCCGAGGCTTCTTGGAGATTTGTGAGGTAGTTGTTTGTCAACTCAGTAGACCTTCTTACTCCGATTTATGATCTTGTTCTACTCTAGAAACAATGTCATATGAGACTTGTATTTTTCTTTTCATTCAATTGTAATACTTTAGAAGCTTGTACACGTGACAACCAGATTTTGGGGGTATTTTTGAGTTTATTATAAAAATTTCCGCATTTTATTGTAATGGTTGAGTTTTAGGCTGACTTGTCTTGGTGAGTTAAGACGAGTGCCATCACGTCCATTTTTGGGTCGTGACAAGGACAAATAACAAATATATTATTTATAGTTTGAAAATTATTGCACCGTCAAGTAGTATCTATATTTTATATATATATATGATTGGAAATACGTTACAATAGTTCTTTGCTTTCATTTTACTATAATACGAATAAATTTAAGATTTTAATTATTTTAATAGTCATAAATAATGAAATGATCCCATTAACTAAATATTTTTTGGACATTTGATAAAAATCAATTGTGTCATTGAATATTACTAAACAAATTTGTGTTCGGCGATGTCTCATCCATATATTAAAATATAAATATAAAGAGATTTAATGTTAAAGATATAAACTTTAATTAAAGACACATAAATAAAAAATAAATGAGGAAAGTATTTTTGATTAAAAAAAAACTAAATTAGTAGAATAAATAAGTTTAAATAAATAATGTCACCACTAATTTTGGCTCCTTTTAAATTATAAAATATTTTTTTTATTCTCCTTCTAATTTGATATGATTTCATAAATTGATTGATTTTTTCTTTAAATAATTATTTCTTATTTTTCTCCTAATTTAATTTGAATTCCATAAATGGATAATTCTTCTAAATAATTCTTCTTTGCATTTGAACACTAATCACCCATCCTATAAATTTCTCAATCAAGTAAATTTTTTCTCAGCATGTAGGAGGAATTATAGTGTAAGTCTCTCTTCTTACACCAATATATTCTCTCTTCCTCTTCCTCTTCATCTTTCTTTTTGGATGGAATAGAATTATGTATGCCAACAAATATGTAGTATCAAATGCTGACATTCACTCCTAACAAAAGTGTAATTTTTTAAATTTTTTGTTTTTGTATAAACTGATAAATATAAATGTGAAGAAGTAGAAGAAACGAAAGAAGAATAAGTGAAATCATGGAGTCCATTGTTGGTTATGGATGCTCAAATCTTTTTTAATTTATAGGCAAAATCTATAAACAGTAATAAGAAATGAAAAGATTTTTTGTTTTTTTCATCTTCCATTTACTTAAATGTATAATAATTTAAGGGATGTTTTTAAGGAGAGGTGATTAATTGGGTAAGATACTAAGTGCCTGTTTGGATTGGCTTTTGACATATTTTTGTTATTTTGGCTTTAAAATAAGTGCCTATAAGCACTTTTTAACTTTACCCAAACACTTCAAAATTGCTTTAAAACTATTTTGGCTTAAAAGCACCTAAAATAAGCCAATCCAAACAGGTTCTTAAATACTTTCAGTTTTTAAAAAATATCAATTTAAAAATAGAAAAAAATCCAAAAAAAAAAGATAAAAGACAAATAAAAATGTTGATCATAGAGAGATGCCACATCAGATTTTTTATATCCAGCTTTATATATATATATATATATAGATTACTCCCTCCGTCCCATTTTATATGTCACATTTTTACTTTGCACTTGCATTAAGAAATGATGTAATTTTACCCTTCTACCCTTATTTAATGTTTTCTTAAGTCAACTTTATTAATAAATGACAAGATTAATTAACTATTTTATCAAGGGTATAATAAGCAAAATATGGTAATTTATCCATAAATTTTATAAAATAACAAGTATTGTGATCCAGCTATTTATAAAAAGAGATGACATATAAAATGGGACCGAGGGAGTAGTGATTTAAAATTTTGACTTCACTTTTTATTTTATAGTATTATATGAGGGGAAAAAAAACAAAAATACGTTGTGGTCCTAATACGTGCATGTATGGTGAGACAACCAGGACAAGTTTTGGCTTGTGTAATCTAATCACAAAACCTCATTCAAAATTTCCTTTATATAATATACTAGTATAGTTTAAAAATAATAGGTTAAGGTACGAATAATTTAATTTTACGTTAAGGAGATTTAAGTTTATTGTGATATAATTATTGATTTATCCCTTCATGATACAATAATCTAATATTGTTGTTAGAAAAATGATTCTAGTATCTCAGAAAGAAGTGTTATGTATTATTTTTTATATTCATCATATTAAATGTGTGTTAATATCCAGTTAATTGTCTTATAAATCATTATTAATTTTGGCCTAAATATTGCAGTTGGCCAACGTCTCTTTCCTTCTTATTGGTCCTCAATCGTTTGCCTTTAATCTTCTTAAAACAGCCTTTATAATTCTTAATTCTTCTGACCGTTGGTTGATGATTATTTTTGGGTATATATATATTCCTCTTGTGTTCTTATGGAGAATAAGAAAAGATACAAAACAATATACATTTTGAGAGTAAATCTTTCCTCCTATGTTCTATTGGTGTGCTAAGTTTTGTTCTTTAAATCTTTATTAGTTTCTGGCTCCTAGTTTTATACTAGAAGAGCTTATTGAATCCTAGGGGATACACCCATATCGGGTGAAATATTCTTAAGGACGGTGTCTTTTGACACGCCTCAAGCTATGAGAATTTTCTATATGAGTTAATTGGTGAAGTACAAACTTTGATGAATTCGGTACAAGTGTTCGTGATGAAGATAATTTTCGTAAGATTTCCAACAATTTAAAGGATATTTTATTATAATCTTATGGAAAAGCCATTTCAGGTGGATATATTTAACTGTAAATAATTAGCTATGGCTAAACTCAAAATGATTAATATTTTGTTAGTGGCAAACTATGTTATCATATCTCTCTATATTTGAGAAGATTCGGAGAAATGATAATTCCGCTAAGTAAAAGTAAATTTAACTAAGCGGATGATATAAATTGTTGTGGTTATTTACGAATCTTGTGGCTAATATGTGAAAGTGAGAAATTGGGTGTTAGAGTTTTATTATTATTGAGTACATTTATGCTAACTAAAATTATTTTCTGTTTCCAAATTAGAATAGAGAAAAATTTATATATGTTGGTGATTCTAGAACTACTCAAGTTCTTGGAATAGAAAAGCTCTTCTTATTAAACTCACATATGAAAATATTGACATTATTTGAGATGGTACATGATTTTAATACTTGTGCTAGATTGATGCTCATGGATTTATGAGAAAAGATTGAATGAATGTTTATTTGAATTTGATAATGTGTTAACAAATGTTATTATAGACAATGATGTTATGTTAAACATGATTTATTTATGGTTAATATTGTTCAATATGAAAATGCTAGTGATTACATTTACTTGATTGATTCATTTGAATTATGACATGAACTTAAATTTATATTTTTTAATTAGTTTTATTTTAATAGTATACAGTGTATTATTTCTATAAAATCTTGAAGTGTGAAGTTTGTGTTGGAATTGTGCATACTAGAAATAAAATAAAATTCTATGCTTAGGTTTAGAGTATTTAAATTGTTCAAAATAACTCTTCAATTTTTTTGTGAGACTTGTATAAATAATGAGTAAAGGTGACAAATGTTATTGTGTTACATTTATTGACTATTTCTCTAGATATGCTAAAGTAATTTTTTGTTGAGAAATAAAAATGGAGTCTTTTGATATATTTTAATATGCTATTGTGGCATACAAAATTGAAAACTTTATGAACATTGAAAAAGTTATTCCTCTATCATGAAATTTTTGAAAGTGTACGGGTGTCTTGCTAAGGTTGTGCTACATGATCCTAAGAATGAAAAAATCAAATTTAAGATTTTGGATTGTATGCTAATAAATGTTGCATATACATATTTGTGGTAATAAATTGTGATTTGATTGAATGCAATGTTAGAGTTGGAAAAAATAAAATAAAGTATTTTTGAGATTTTAAAAGTGAAAATACTTCTAATGTTCTTGTTGTTGAAAATGATAGTGATTCTTGATACATTATCTTGAAAAGAGTCTTTGGTAATACATGAGAAGTACGATAAGTACAATACTAAATAAATTGAATATTTTGTTGTACAAAGGTTACAATATAAGATTAAAAAGGTAAAAGAAGTTGGCACATTTTAGTGAATGTCATAATATAAAAACAATTAATTAGAATTAGTTGGTGTGGAGTTGATTGGTGATGAGATTAAGTGGTTAAGACAACTCTTAGTGTGTATGTGACTAAATTAGATACATGTGTTTAAGACACAATGTGATGAAAATACTGCAGTGAGATGAATTATTTACGTAAATACATAATGTGTAGTCGAAGGTGAATCTGATCAATTCACTGACAAATGAAACATCGAGGGGAGTAAGACTTTAGTCAATTTGAGAAGATCAAATGGTAACCCAACTTATGTGATTGGAGATCCCATGAATTAGGTTCATATGGGTAATAACAAGTCATTATTTATCAAGTAAGCACTATAAAAGTATGTCCCTCCTATGATGTGTGAATATAGTGCAATAGACTGCAAGGCAAAGTGAGGTTGAGTTAAGCTCTTAATCCAAGTCATATCCTTTATAGGTGGTGTATTGCTCTGCAGAATACATTTGATTATTGGACTATTATGAGTGTGAAGTGGCTCCGCTTCTATGAAATAGTAACAGATTTCTAGAGCACTAAAGAATACCAGGACACGCTGATAAGTCTACAAATTGGACTCATTTAGGGATATATTTTAATAGAAATTGTGTCCACGAATGCTTATTTTATCTCAATATCTGATAAAAACCTTTAAGTTTCAGGTATTTCAAGTTTTAGTGGAAGCATGGACACTTAGGCGCAAAAAGGAACAAAAAGGATAAAAAGAACGAAGAAGCTGAAGCAATCGCCAAGCTTGGCGATTCATCGAAATGACGTACTTATCCCTTTGTTCCAGTACGCGAAGCCCTGAAGGAGCAGGATAAAAAAGGCGATGAAAGAAGCAGTCGGTGTGTCGCCGAATAATTTCACGACGCAGTACTATGTTGTCCAACGACACAGAGCACGTCGATGCTGAAGGCTAGTGCAAGACGACGACGAACTACACCAAAGGGCGAATCGCTGAGTTAATCAGCGATTCCGACTAATCTCGCTGAACGACCCACCAGCACTAATTTCTAAAGTCTATAAATACTAAACTCTTCATTAATTTTTAGGAGTCGAACATTTATTTTCATTTTCACAATATAATAGTGCTTTTTGCTCTAAGTGAGAGGGTTTTGGAGACTTGAAGGAGATGAGGGTTCTCATCTTCAAGATTTGGAGTTGTGTCACTTAGATTCTTCATTCTCGGCCTGTAACAAGACTTAAATCTTCATACCCATTTGAATGCAAACTCATTTAGGTATAAATTTCTATCTCTTGATGTGTGGCTAAAATCCTCAATTCTTGGGGTGTGATTTAGCGAATATGGGTTAAGATATTTGTTGGGTCTTGCTTGCTGATAGTTTATTTGTAGTTTAATTGTGATTTCATTTAGTGGTTGTGTATGAATCTAATGAATTTGTAGTTGCAAATACAAGTTTATTTATGTGTTTTCGGCTTGCGAGAAAGAGAGGTCGTAAAACTAAGACCATTAAATTGATGGCCTAAGGAGTGGGTCGACATGAGGTTCAGCCCGAGAGGGTGAGCCCTAGTCCCATATCCTAACACTCAGCTTGAGATAGTGAGTGGGGTAAGGCATAGACAGGCCTTCATGCGGCAAGTGGATGTCCGAGAGGAACCCATTTGAAACGGGGTAAGTTGCTCAAGAGAGAACTTATTTCCACATAAAGATTAGCCTAGTCACTATTACTCTATAACTTTTCTATCGAAAGCATGTACCCACTACTTTAGATTAACCCGTATTCCGATCATATCCCAAGAATCCCCTTCTCATTGCTTAGATTTCATTGTTAATTTGTTGTTTTTATTTATTTGTGACAAAACCCCCCATTTGATATTTGACACTTTGTGTTACCCCCTTTTATTTATTATGTTTTTACTCGTTAATGTCTTTAGCTACGACTAGTTAGAACTTAATTTTATTTTTCAATAAATTCTCAAAGCCACTCTCTTGGGACGACCCCAACCCTTGGTTGGATTATTATACTATTGCACGATCGTAGACACTTGAATTGGAAGTTGTGTCATTGATTACGACAAAACTCGCCGAATTGCTCAGCGGTTTGCCTAATGGCATCATTTCGCCGTTAACTGGATGTTGTAAGCATCGAGTGATCTATGGCTTTAGGCGATCAGCCTAAATCGCAAGTCGCACTCGGTGACTCGCTGAATGACCCTTTTGTTCTCCTTTTGTCTGCGCCCTTATATCATTTGTACATCATTTTCAGCAAATAGCCTAGCTAGATAAGCACTTCGCCAACTAGCTTGGCAAAGTGATTCTACACCCAGGACTCTCCTGCACATGTTTAAATATTGTCAAACTTTGTCTTGAAGTCTTTTACAAAAATGGTTAGACCAAAGGTCGCAGGGAAAGATATGCCACATCGACATGTAAGAGCATGAGATTTCAAAAGAGACGAGAAGATAGCAGAACTGGAAAATAAAAAAGAGAAAGTAAGTAAGCAAGCTCCAGCAGAAGGGTCCCCATAGATCCCTTCATTCGTGGAAACGTGGAGTCTACACGACTATAAATTCTTTTTTGGCGAGCAATGCCGTGCATAGAATGGGTGCTGCTAACATCACTACAGAAGCTAAGGCAAATGAAAACAATGAGAACCAGAATGACAATCCGGTAACCATTGTCGAATTTGAGGCTAAAGCATCAGGAAACAGTTCCCCGACAGATGGAGCAAGCGTGTAGACAGGATCCCCTCTTTACCTTTTTCTCTATTCTTTCTTTATTTTAACTGTTGGCTACTTTTATTTGCACTTGAGGAAAAATGATTTTTATTTGTGGTGGAGTGAGGCCCACACCTTTTGTGCTGATAGTTGTGTTTTGTGTATATGATTGGGTTGTTCTGTGTCAAAATTATGTTTATCTGCTTTTCTGTGGATGTTTGAGCTTGAGGCTCCTTTTATTTTTAATTACAATATGATTTTGACCCTTTTGAAAAATTTTAAATTTTTCGCACATTTTTTCCACCCCTCGTGAGTTGAGTGTGATTGTTCTTTTGCAAAAATTTGAGTCTCGGTTTCGATTAATACCGATGACTTGAATAGTGCTTTCAATTGAACGAACATGAATGTGCAGCTACGATGAGGCCAAATGAAGTTGCATAAACAATGTGTGAACTCTTTGCATCTCGTTGTGATTAGCCATTTATCGAATTGATTCTCTTGTAATGACCGTTGCGCACTAGCGAAAGTGTGTAGTCTTGTTTGACTTAAGTATCAATGCCTTGTGTGATTAGCTTGCTTTGAACCATGCATGAATAAACCTAGAATTTGCCCCGTTAGTTTGGTTGATTTAGAAAGGTGTCCTCTTGAGATGATCTTAGACAACTTTAAAGAGTGTGTGCCAAATTTAACATATACCTCTTTTGTGGCCTACCCGTGAAACTCTCTTGAAAACCCTTTGAGCCTTACCTTTCTTTGGAAGAACCTTGATGAACCCTAGACCTTACTTGACCCACTACCTATAATCCTCTTGATTTGTGATTTAGCGAATAGACAACTTAGGGGTGGCGGTGTGGTGAAAAGGAAAATGAGGAGTCAAGAAGTGCAGGCAAAGTCTCCCTTAACCAGTGGTGTTGCATAATAATGGAACCCCTAAAAACAAAAAGAAAAAAAATGTGGAATAAAGTACAAAAGAAATTAGATTGCCAAGAAATCCATGAAGGTGAATAAAAAGATGACTTAGAAGCACTAGAAAAAGAATTGATAAAGGAAAATAAGGGAATGCCTTGAGAATACCACATCTCACGAGGAAAAAGTCACTGAGCCTAAATGACCATACATTTGCACTCATCCCCATTACAAGCCTTAGAAAGACCTTTTTGATCTTGAGTGAGCCGGACCGAAGATCGATCGAAAAATAAGTGCAAGCCTATGGGTGAAAACATGCATTGTGTTCCTATTTTTGAGTGTGACCGTTGCATTTGATTCCTGATCTTGAATTGATTAACCTATGTGTGTGAATATGGAATCATTATTTATGTGAGGGCATTTAGATACTTTTTGTTGAGCTTGAACTTGCACAAGTAGCAAGTATTACGAGCATAAGAATCTTTGGTAATGGTGTGTCACAACTTGAATCTTTGAGTACACAATTGATTCCTACTTAAGTAAATTGAGTCTTGTTGTGTGCATTCATGATTGAGTCTTGTGTAGCACTGTTTGAGACATCCTATTTGAACTGTTGAACTTGAGTTTTACTTGAGGACAAGCAAAAGTTTAAGTTAGGGGTGTTGATGAGTTCACAAATTGGACTCATTTAGGGCTATATTTTAATAGAAATTATGTCCTCGAATGTTTATTTTATCTCAATATCTGATAAAAATCTTTAAGTTTCAGGTATTTTAAGTTTTATTCGAAGCATGGACACTGAGGTGCAAAAAGGAATAAAAAGCCTAAAAAGAACGAAGAAGCTGAAGCTTGAGCATCACCAAGCACGCTTGGCGATTCACCGAAGGGACGCACTTTGCCCTTTGTTCCAGTACGCGAAGCCCTGGAGTAGAAAGATCAAAAAGGTGATGAAAGGAACAGTCGGCGTGTTGCGAATAGTTCCACCAAGAAGTACTATGTCGCCCAACGACACAGAGCACGACGATGCTGAAGGCTAGTGCAAGACGGCGACGAACTACACCAAAGGGCGAATGCCGAGTTAATCAGCGATTCCGACTAACCTCGCCAAACGATCCGCCAGCACTAATTTCTGAAGTCTATAAATACTAAAGTCTTTATTAATTTTTAGGAGTCGAACATTTATTTTAAGTTTTACAATTGAATAGTACTTTTTGCTCTAAGTGAGAGGGTTTTGGAGACTTAAAGAAGAATAGGGTTTTCATCTTCAAGATTTGGAGTTGGGTCTCTTAGATTCTTCATTCTTGACCTGTAACAAGACTTAATTCTTCTACCCATTTGAATGCAAACTCATTTAGGTATAAATTTCTATCTCTTGATGTGTGGCTAAAAACCCCAATTCCTGGGGTGTGATTTAGCGAATATGGGTTAAGATATTTGTTGGGTCTTGCTTGTTGATAGTTTATTTGTAGTTTAATTGTGATTTCATTTAGTGGTTGTGTATGAATCTAATGAATTTGTAGTTGCAAATACAAGTTTATTTATGTGTTTTCGGCTTGCTCGAAAGAGAGGTCGAAAAACTAAGACCACTAAATTGATAGTCTAAGGAGTAAGTCAACATGAGGTTCAGCCCGAGAGGGTGAGCCCTAGTCCCATATCCTAACACTCAGCTCGAGAGAGTGATTGGGGTAAGGCGTAGGCTGGCCTTCATGCGGCAAGTGGGTGTCCGAGAGGAACCCATTTGAAACGGGGTAAGTTGCTCGAGAGAAAACTTATTTCCACATAAAGCTTAGTCTAGTCACTATTACTCTATAACTTTTCTATAAAAACATGTACCCAATACTTTAGATTAACCCGTATTCCGGTCACATCCCAAGAATCCCCCTCTCATTGCTTAGATTCCATTGTTAATTTGTTGTTTTTATTTATTTGTGACAAAACCTCCATTTGATATTTGACACTTTGTGTCACCCTCTTTTATTTACTATGTTTTTACTCGTTAATGTCTTTAGCTACGACTAGTTAGAACTTAATTTCATTTTTCTATAAATTCTCAAAACCACTCTCTTGGGACAACCCCAACCCTTGGTTGGGTTATTATACTATTGCACGATCGTAGACACTTGAATTGGAAGTTGTGTCATTGATTACAACAAACATCACACGCGCATGGCCTCTTAGCGCAAAACCGCGATAACGACAAAGATTGTGAGAGTATAATGTGATAGAATAAGACGCTGGACTTATAAAAAAAATTATTGGTTCATAGAAGTTCTAAACTTCACCAACTATTCTGTAAGTTTAATCTTGTTTTATCTAGGTCTGGTTCATAGTCTACGGACACCAAATTCGATGTATTAAACTCATATGTGAAAACCTAGCAAAACTTCTTATTTCATTCTATTTATTAATATTCTTTTTGAGATATGTAGGAGATTGTTAGAAAAATGATTCTAGTATCTCAAAAAGAAGAGTTCATATTACCTTCTATATTCATCATATTAAATGGGTGTTAATATCCAGTTAATTGTCTTATAAATCATTATTAATTTTGGCCTAAATATGGCAGTTGGCCAACGTCTATTTCCTTCTAATTGGTCTTCAATCTTTTGCCTTTAATCTTCATAAAACAGCCTTTATAATTCTTAATTCTTTTGACCGTTGGTTGATGACTATTTTTGGGTATATATATATATTCCTCTTGTGTTCTTATGGAGAATAAGAAAAGATAGAAAACAATATACATTTTGAGAGTAAATCTTTCCTCCTATATTCTATTGGTGTGTTGGGTTTTGTTCTTAAATCTTTGTTAGTTTCTGGCTCCTAGTTTATACTAGAAGAGCTTGTTGAATCCTAGGGGATACACCCATATCGGGTGAAATATCCTTAAGGACAGTGTCTTTTGACATGCCTCAAGCTATGAGAATTTCCTATAAGAGTTATTGGTGAAGTACAAGTTTTGATGAATTCGGTACAAGTGTTCGTGATGAAGGTATTTTCCGTAAAATTTCCACAAATGTAACTCAAATATTTCTAAAATAATTAAAATGTCCAAAAAGTTTCACCAAAAGACACCTTCATTCAATACAAAAAAAAAATCTCTTTAATTTTGATTAGTGAATAAGTTGGAGATTTAGAAATCACTTCACTAACTGTACTATACACTACAATATTTTCCACACTTCTCATAATTCTCATTCTACACAAAGGAAGAAACATTATTTATGGGCAACCAATCTTACTAATTCAAGAGTTAATTACTTGTCTTCCCGTGAATTTTCAATATTACTATTTCTATCATATTTTAGTCTCTAGATACATGAATCTAGCGCATCAAGATACATGTATCTCGAATACAGGCTAAGAAAATACATCTAACTATGTGTATCTAAATATGTAAGGTAAGTAAAACACATCAGTTTACACTACATCTTAGTTGATGACTCTCGTGATGTATCATATAAGGAGCAAATGGCTAGTGTCTTACGCTATTTTGATAGAAGGGGAAGTGTGATGGAGCAATTTCTTCGTATTGTTCATGTTCGTGATACTACTTATTTTTCTTTACAGAATGGATCGAAATTATTGGTTTACTTGATCAACATTCTTTAAGTCAATCTTATATACGTGGACAATGTTATGATGGAGCAAGTAATATACAAGGTGATATAAATAGGCTAAAAAAAATTATGCAACAAGAAAGTAAAGGTGAACTTGAAACTGGTAAGAACTTTTGATGCAACAAGAATGCATTGTTTTGCTCATCAACTTCAATTAACTCTTGTTATGGTTTCTAGAAGATGTGATGAAGTGCAAGAACTGATATTGTTGATTTCTGATATACTAAATATGGTGGGATCTTCTTTCAAGCATAGAGATTAACTTAGCGAAGCACAAGCAAAAGAAATTGTAAAGGAATTACGTAAAAGTGAACTTGAAACTGGTCAGGTCTTGAATCAAGAATTAGGTCTTGCTAGAGCAGGTGATACTCGATGGGGATCTCATTACAAATCTTTTAACAACTTTATCCTCATGTTTGGTCCTAGCATTGATGTATTTGATGATCTTGTTGTTAATGCTCGTTTTGAAGAGAAATGCTGGACAAAAGGATATCTTACAACATGTTTAACATTTTATGTTATCTTCATGTTGCATTTCATGTGCATTGTTTTAGCAATCACAAATTATCTAAATGTCATTTTTCAAAAGAAAGAGCAAGACATTGCAAAGTCCATGTTACTTGTAGGAGTGGCAAAGCATCGATTGCAACAACTATGAGATGAAGGTTGGATTCACTTATGAATAAGGTATCTAAGTTTTGTATCAAATATGATATTTTGATATCTAAATTTGATGAGCTTTATGTTATCCGTGGAAGATCACGTCTTAGAATTGTTGAGTATACTGTTTTACATCATCATCGGGTTGAAGTATTTTATAAAATTATTGATTGACAACGTCAAGAACTCAATAATCGCGATGAGGTGACTATTGATTTGCTACTTTGAATTGCTTGCTTGAAACTAGTTGGTTCTTTTTCTAACTTTGATATTGAATAAATACTCGACAGTTGACCTTCGCTTTCAACTTGAAGAAACATTGTTGGTGTTAGCTAGGGACGATGATAAAAGGTTTTTCAGTCTTAAGAGACTTGCTAATCTTTTCAAGATACACATAGAGAAAAAGAAGCATGAAACTTATCTTCTTGTAGTTCGACTAGTTAAATTTGCTTTACTTTTGCTGGTGGCTACTGCTATAGTTGAGAGACATTTCTCAGCGATGAAGTTGATTAAGACTGATTTACGAAATTGAATGGATGATGATCTTTTGAGTGGTTGTTTGGTTCCTTATATAGAGAAAGAAATATTTAGTACTATCTACAATGAGGCAATTATGAATACATTTCAAAATATGAAAACTCGTTGAGAATAGTTGTAGTAGTTTACTTGATTTATGTTTTATGAGTACATTTTAAATAGTTTTTATTAATATGATGTTGTTATTTTATCAATTATTTATTATTTATTTATTTTAAAATATCGACACCACTTACAAAAATTCTATGTATGTCACTGCCTCTATCCAACAGTTGTACACTATTGACTTGACACACACTTTAAGAAACAATAATTAATATGGTAATATTACTATATTACCCTTTGAATATATTAAATTTAATGTTTTGGAAAATGTATTAGATACTCCTTTTATCCACTTTTAGTTGTCATGTTGCGCTTTTAGAAAGTCAAGACTAATTTTCAAAGTTAAATTAGATTACATTAATTCGATATTTTAAACCAAAAATTTAGATATTTAAAGATTATAGGAAAAGTACTATAAGTTGCAATTTTTTTATAACAATACGATGAAAAAATGAATTGTAAAATGTTAGTCAAAGTTCTTATAGTTTAACTTTAAAAAAGAAAACCATGACAATTAAAAGTAAACGAATGGAGTATTAAATAGTATATAATAGCAAGAGAAATAGACACAAGGGCTCTTAATTTTCCAAACTGAATTAAGTATTGTTGGATAACTATTTTTAATATAATAGATAAATAAACATGGATGGAGGGAATACTCCTCCATTCAACAATAGTTGTCTACTAAACTATTTGTGAGATAACCAACAATACTTGCCCACTTTAAGCCCCGTAAAGTTGATTCGCTCGGTCAGGTTCAGTTATCAGGTGTTGGTTCATCCCACGAAGTAATTGAGGTGTAACATAAATTGAAACAAGCGTAGCGTGATAACAACAACGCAAAACTTGAATCAATTGAAATTGACTTTTTCTGCATTTGTATTACCAAATTCATCATTATGATAGTTGCTACAAGCAATTTGGCAATATAGCTAGCAATAAACAAAAGAAACTGTTTCCTAGTAAAAACAACACTGCTTAAACATAGGGACTTGCCGCAACATGTTTTTTATTATCCTCGCGAAACAAAGTGCTAGTTGAAATTAGGCAAGATGAACTATGCTGATGCTAGCCATGTGATCGCAATCGGGCTTCTTACTTTATGTGTTCCATCTTTCCATATCAGGGATCCAAATTCAGGTGCTTTTTGACGAGATATCGTTTTGAATGTCACCTTGTAAGACAGTTTCTGGTTTTTGCTGGTGAAATTTAATTGTGCTGGCTCGACCTTCACGACTGCGCCTTTGAATGATGAGACTACAACATGGTAATTTGAGATGGGAGAACCCACATTAGTGACTGTTCTATGAAGGGTCAGCATTGAAACTTTTTCAGGAAATACTGCAGAGATGGCTGGGTAGTTCAAGTCCCCTGGATTAGCAAGCGAGTGGTGGCAAGTTCTGTTTGAGAACTTTCCGAAAACCATTAGCTGTGAAGGGCTGAGTTCTTGCGTGCACAAGAACTCAAAGTAATCTTGTGCCCCTATGTCATAAATCAGACCGGGGTCAACAGCTTTCATTGGATTGATGTGTCCTGCACCGTGATCATATGGGGTCGAAGGAGTCACGGATGAGGCATCTTTTAGGGATTTGTAAGTGTTATCATGAACATAAGCAGTTGTCATGAGTGCGGATTTAATTGCTGCTGGACTCCAATCTGGATGTCTGGCCTTGAGCAAAGCAGCAATGCCACTAACATGTGGACATGACATTGAAGTTCCAGACAATATATTGAAATTCGTCCTTCGTTGATCAATTGGCAAACTAGACGGACCCAATGCACCAGTCCAACCAGCAAGGATATTCACTCCTGGTGCCACCATATCTGGCTTTAGAATCTCCAGAGTGAGGAAGTTAGGTCCTCTGGATGAAAATGCAGCAACCACCGGCGAAGGCCTGATCCCTAATTTAGTCCCAAGAAATCTCAAAGTGGCAGTAGCGTTTCTACCAGACGCGTAACGCTTGATTGCTCTTCCTTCTCTTTCACCAACTGCTACTGCCGGTAGAAGGTGACAATCAGCAACCAGCTCTTCACCATTAGCTGCAGTGTTTGTCAAAATCATTCCTACTCCTCCAGCTTCTTTTACAACTTGCCCCTTTTGAACTCGAGGACTAATTCCCCTGTCACATATCACAATTTTTCCAGCAACTGAAGCTTTATCTAAGGTACCATCTAAGCACAATGAGCTCGGCATGAGACTGCTCGAATTACTTCCTAAGTAAATCAAAGGAAACTGTTTTTGTGTTGAAAGATTCATCCTACCTTTATAAAGTGAAGCTCCCGTCACAATTTTCCCCGTCCCCAGCTTAACAGTTGCTGGAAAATCTCTATCCATAGTGCTTGCTCCTACTGTAGTGATCCATGGTGACACATTTGTTAGACTAATTGGATCAGGCCCACCATTTCCTGCTGAACATGAAACAAAAACCCCTTTCTCCATGGCCCCAAAAGCAGCAATTGACAAACTGTCGCGATTATAAGACGAAACTCCACCACCCAAAGAGATTGACAGAACATTAACCCCATCAGCTACAGCTTGATCAACTGCAGAAAGTATATCCGAGCTAAAACACCCACCCACCCAACACACCTTATAAGCTGCAACTCTAGCACCAGGGGCCATTCCTCTGGCAGTACCATAAGCATAACCCAAAAGATTAGCACCACGGACTACAGACCCTGCAACTGTTCCAGCAGTATGAGTACCATGCCCATCTTGATCTCTTGCCGATTTGAACTCACCCCTTTCATTTATTTTACCGGAAGCTGCTTCATACCCACGGAAAAACACTCTAGCACCAACAATTTTCTTGCTGCAATGATGCTTCTCAAAACCCCTCCCTGTTTCACAAACCCCTTTCCAGTGAGCTGGAACACTAGTCATTCCAGTATCATTAAAACTCGGGCTTTCCGGCCAAATCCCAGTATCAAGAACGCCCACAATTACATTGTGGTCAGATAATCTATCTGCCCACAACTTGCTGCTATCCTCACGGTCAAGCCCAAGAAACAGAGGACTTCTAGTGGTATGTAACTGATACTTAATCTCAGGAAAAACAGCTAAAACCCCATTTCGTTCTTGTAATTTTTTCACTTCTTCTTCACTAAGCTGAGCAGCAACACCATGAAAAGCAGTTTGGTAGCTGTAAAGTATCCTTTCTTCTTCATCCCCTGTTTTTTCTCCCTCTGGTGTAGATGGCAGTACTGATTTTACTAGTGATGAGTACCATTTAACATGGTCGATGAATACATCTGGTTTAGCCCATTTATCCATTTGGATAATGTAAGTTTTCTTTGTGTTTGGGATACATTTGGCTAGGTTGATAGCAAGACAAAGTGATACGAAGAAAAACAAGCATTTCACTAGTATTCCAGCCATTCTTTGAAGAAAACAAAGGAGAATGAAGAGTTGAAGAAGAGAGGTTTGAATATGAATAGTGTTATCTGGGAGTGCGTCGGTGTGTTAGATAGTATTGAATACTTAGCAGAATGGATGGGCAATTAATGTGTCTTCTTGTGTTGGTAATAAAAGTAGGTGGTTGTTTTCATGAATGGTAAGTTAGTTAAGGCATTTATTGAGACTGTGGTGCATGCATCACTATTCTTTTCTTAATCAGAGCTCTTAGGTTTGAATTTTAGAACCTTATAATGCACAAATCTAAAATAGTCAAAATTTAATGCAAATATCAAACGGACAAAAAAGGCTTTTATTAAGAAAGGGAAGCTGGCTCAAGTGGGTTAATAGTTATGGGACTATGGTCCATGTGTTTCCATGGTTAAATAGTTAAATGCTGCATTATTTTTCATAATAACACACTTGTACTTTGAGAAGTTTATAAACCACTAATTATGTTTTACAAGACATAACTTAATTTATATATATTTTTTTTTTGTTTCCCATTCAATGTCCAAAGTTTATATTAGAGATCCGACTAAATTCAAATCGCACACTGTAGGACTTATTCACGAGTGGCATTTTCAACAAGATTTTCTTCATATCCAAAACTCGAACCCGAGACATCTGTTTAAGGTAGAGCAGTCTCACCACTGCACCATAATTCATATTGATGTTTGTTACATAACTTATGTTAATAGAAGTGTAAATTAAGTTTAATAGTAATTCATAAAATTATGTCTTGACATAACAGGGTTCAATAAGAGTCTGTTGATATTTGATTTTAGTGCACTATTCTTAACACAAGTAGATTGATCGGTTTTTAATCATATGGAATTCATGTGGAAGAATTACGCCATATTAGATTCCCTCATTCATTCATCGATTTCATTGCTTTTTTTGTTCTAGGTATGAACAAAGATCGAGATTCTTCTAAGATTCAAGTCGATGATATACCTTTTCTATTGTTCTTAGACGGATCTCTCACTCTTGATAAAGAAAAAGACTTCAACTTTAAAGATTTGATCTTCTTTTCATTCACCGATTCCTTTAATAAGAAGAATGCGAGAAATGCGTAGTACTATAATCTTTTTGCTACTAGTTTATTCATGTCACACTTTTGCTTTCCCCACTCTTTGCTTTGCTCGCGTAGTAAAAAAAAAAAAAAAAAAAAGCATCTATAGAGAAGGCAAAAATTGTCTATTAAAAATAAGATATAGTAAAAAGTAGTCAAAAATAGATTGACCCATAAATTTTCATTAATCTAGACATAAATGCAAAAATTAAAATTCATCCAATAATGCTAAAGCTTGCCCAAATAGGAGTATTGTTTTAACTTCAGGTACTAACTCTGTCACTTGAGACCTGACTACTTTTTTCCTTACGATTTGAAAGCCACTTTTAATTTTCAAATTACTACTTATTTGTTCAATGTCCCATTATTAGTTGGCTTCTCGTACCAAATGGAACATACAGTCAGAGTTCTGAATAATTATGATGAAGGTAACAGTTTATGTTGCTTTATAAGATTTGAGCCTATAATATAGGCATAATGAACGAATATTTTAGACATATCGCATCTTATCTGATAATTTATTTATATTATATCACATAAAATAAGATGTATGTAACTATTTATTTAATTTTATAGTTTCCTTTATTAAATTTTGGGTGAACCCATCGGCAGCCCCTTAAACTTGGCACTAACTTTCACTTAGACACCTCAAGTAAGCTTTGTTTATTTTGAACACTTTAAGTAGGAGTTCGTTGTGTCATTTTGACACTTTTCGCTAACATGGCATAATGAGTGTATAACACTCACTACCAGCAAGTCGAGCTTTATTTAGCCTTTTTTTTTTTTCTTTTTTGTCTTGTCCTATTTTCAACTACCATTTTCATAAATTTAAACTCCTTCCATGGTGAAAAGTGTTGACAGACATTTTAGAGTTAAATATATATTTTACTGATTTAAATTTAATAGTCAAATTAGTTTATTATTTGTTTTTAAATCAGGACTCGTTTAAATTATGTGGTTCAAAATTATGATTGAAATTAATACAAACAATTTTGTTGCTTGATAGTTTACCCTCAGATTCATGTTAGATCTAATTCTCTCAAAAAATCCTTTTTATCTCTTTCTTAGATTCCATTCTGTATTTTATGCTCTAATTAGTCTCTAACTCTCCATGGGAAACGGCACCTGCACTTAAGTTTTCAATGATGATATTGAAGATAAATTTCTTCATTTTGTTTGGTCCTAATTTCCTCAATTTTCTGTTTTTACTCCACTACAGATATAGAATAGGAATTATTTTTCATTCAAATCATTCAAATTCCATCGAATACTTATTTTATAGGGAAGAGGATTTAATATATTTTGAATCTTTAAAGAATAGAGAAAGCTCGGATATGGCGGAGAAGACGAATGGGGTAGGGGTGGATTTGATTTATTTTCATGGAGAAGACGATTGGTGTTGGCGGGCAGGGGGGGATAGGGGTCAGGGGTGGTTTGGTATTCTGCAAAACACTTCTTTTTAGAAGTGATTAAGTTTTCCTTTTGTAATTATTTGGGAAAAATGTCACGTGTCATCAATTCACTTGTTATCTTTTTTGTTAGACCAAAATTCATTGTTTAAGAATTATTTTGGGGGAAAATGTCAAATGTCCTTACTTTATTGGACACTTTACAGGTCATCGCGAGTGTAACGCACGCACATTATATATTTTTGCTTATTGAAAAAAAAGTGTCAAAATGACATAACGAAACCCTATATGAGGTGTCTAAAGTGAACATACTTCAGTTGAGATGTCTAAGTGAAAAAATTGTGTCAAGTTTAGGAAGTCAGCGATGGGTTTGGCCTTAAATTTTTATGGGCATCACAATCAATAATGGTCACCATCGGCCCCGAATCCGATGTAAAGAGTAACCTATACAGTAATTTAGAACAGCAATTTTCCTAAAGACACTCATCTGTCTGACACACGCTCATCTCTCACTATAATTACTCACTAAAAGAGAAGTAGCTACGTGACCAAATATTGGTAGTTCGGTTCTTCGGTTTGGTTTTTAAACTTTAATTTAGTTTTTTGATTTTATTTTAAAAAAGTGAGCATCGTATTTTAAATCAAACTAATTTGGTTCAATTTTTTCTATTTTGATTTGGTTCAGTTCGGTGTTTTTAGATTAGTTTTTTGGTGTTAATGAAAAATAAAATGAGGACAAAATTAAAATATAAGATATTTAAAAATTTAAAATTATGTTAATGAATGATGTGTCTCTTCGTGGAACACTTATTGTGCTAACTAAAAGATCCTATATTTGTCTTTGTTAAGAACTTTGTGCCTCCAACTACTTTTTGAGAAAAACAAGGACAAAGACGGGTTCCTTTACATAATGTACATTGATAAAATATATGTTTGGGTTCCTCTTGGAAATTAATATTTGAAGGTAACTATTAAATTGTACATTTGTTGCTACTTTGATTTGTTCATAAATGATTTGATTGTTAGTTGACTTTTTATTTTTAGTTAGGAGAATGCTTATATATATATATATATATATATATATAATTATTATTTTTAATTTTTAATTATTTAAATAAAAGTTCAGTTCTTAGATGTACCTAAGTTCTGAGACTCTTACATTGAACACCGAACCGAAGAATCGAACTTTTGAAAAAATAACATCGAACCGAAAAACCGAAGAACCAAATTAGTTCGGTCTTTCGGTTTTTCAGTATTTTTCTCACCCCTACCAAATAGGATTGTGGTGATGTGATAAGTATTTATTCATCCTTAATTAAGGGTTTGAGGCCTTTGTTAGGAAGCGACTTTACTTTCAATGTGACACTTTTCAGCATCAATTCAAATTTTAATATAAATACTGAATACCGAGTGAAAAAGAAAAAAGAAAAAAGAGAAGTAGGTGGGTATATAGGTAAGAAATTGAATAAGGAGCATTCAAAGCCATGTTACTGTGGGGTTTGTGACAAGCAAAATGGTCGCCAAATTTGACTACTTTCCCCTATCAGTTAACACCACATCAAACTGTTGGCTCACACTTGTTTGCTAATATTTGAGGATATGCCGTTTGGACATGTAATATATTATAAAATTATGATTCGAAATTATAAATATGATTAAAGTGATATAAAATTAAAATTTATTTAGATATATAATTTAAATTTTGAGTTATATCTTTTCATATATATATAAAAATCTAACAAACTGAGAAATTATAAAAAAAATATTTTTTATATAATTTTATCAAATGAATAAATTATAATCATAAATAAAATATCGAAATATTTTAAGACGTCGCCATAATAAATTACATATCTCATGTTATTTTTAAAAATAAATATTTGAAATTACAATCTTTTAAATATATATAATTATATAAAGATTTATTAATCAACAATTATAATACTCTCTCTCTATGTATCATATTAGTTGTCTAAATTACTATAAATAGTGAGCTCAAGTTAATAGTCATTTACAAATTCAATATAGAATTAATCAAAATTTTCACATTCTACCCTTAATACTTATTATTTTTTTTAAAAAAATAAACAAGTTTGTAAAGTTTCAAAAAAAAGTTCTCAAGAGGTAAATTATTAAAACCACTCTCTTTCTTATTTATGTTTTCTTACAGGCATGTAAAATAAAACTTAATTAGATAACTATAATTAATATGAAATGAAGAGAGTAACTAGTTATTTTCTAATATATTTTTTTTCACAAAGTACAAACAATCTATTTACGTCAAACATTAATTTTTTAAAAATTAGATAACTTGCACTCTCAAGAAGAATTGAACAGGCAAATTAGAGAGAACAGTTGCGGTCCAAGTTGCACAGTCCTATTCCACTATCTTATCACTCTTCTTTGTTTGACTTAGTTGATTTTTATATTTATATTTTATATAAAATTTAATATAAGGGGAACTCTCTAACTAGTGAATGTTGTGCTCCAGGTTCATTTCTTTTCGGGACTTAATTGTAATTGTGCTCTTTCATTTGTTTGTTTTTGCATATACTTAACTAGATGTACTTTATCGAAGGTCGTAATGGAGTCATAAGTATTTTTGAATTCGAATCTTCCTGAATACAAAGTTAGATTAGAGTCTTTTTGGATACATAGTCATTTTTGTTAGGAAGTGTTTTACCACCTAATGTAAAATTTTCTAATGTCAATTCAAATTTAATTGAATTTCAACATAGATATCGAGGACCAGGTATAAAAATCTCATTAACACCGTGTCTACGTACAATCACAAGTAGTGGCCTGCCAGCATCTTAGAGCTACTACTGGCTCCAACAACTTACTTGCGAATTAATTAACTCCACTCACTAATTAAGGAAAGTTGAAATAAATGAAAAATATGCCACTAGGGAATAGGTTTGTTTGATATTAATGTAAAATCACTGTCAAAAGAATGATATTAGGATGGATGAAATTTATCTGCCATTAATCAAAGATCTTCAATTTGAAAATAAGTAAAAAAAAAGTAGTATAATAATCATAGGTAATAAGAAGTTAAATTAATCAGACTAGTACATACTAAATACCAAATAATTATGTCGACTAAGTGCATAAATAGTCATTTTAAGGACTCCTATTTTAAAAAAATAGCAAAAGCTTAAGGGTCTGTTTGGAAAGCCACCTGGTAATTGGAATTGGTGTAATTACTAGGGTAGTAATTACTAGCCTAGTAATTACACAATCTAGTAATTACATTGACCTGTTTGATTGCCACAGTGTAATTACAGTGTAATTCCCTTTGTCCTGTTTGGTTGGACGAATGTAATTACACAGCTAAATTTTAAAATAGATCAGATTTTGAATAAATAAAATTACAATGTATAACTGATTGTTAGAATCGATTTTTTAATTTTTTTTTTTAATTATTATTATTATTATTATTATTATCAGAAATTAAAGAAAAAAAATTAATTCTCATATTTATTTTAATCTCAAAACTAACAGGAGAAAATACAAAAATAAAATTCATACATAATTTACCTAGACATCAAAATATGAAAGTAAAATGAATCAAGAAATAAATCTTACTTGAAAGAAGAAGTACATGGCTTGTTACTGTGCTAGCGTTCTTAGAATGGAAATGTCCAGACAAAAAAGGAAAAAGTGTCTTGGTATTCCAAACAAAAAAATATTAAAAAATTCATGTAATTACATGGTGTAATTACACTCAATTCCTTACCATTCCTTGGGAATTGAGGAGTGTAATTACTTCCCTTCAATTACACCCAATTCCCCTCTTACCAAGTAATTACTTGGTCTACCAAACAGGACAAAGAGAGTAATTACACCAATTACATCAATTCCCAATTCCATTGTGGCCTTTCAAACAGGCCCTAAGTAAATTTTAATTTTTAACCATCTCAAAATCAAAATCAAATTCAGATTCATGAGTTCAAGTTGGAATTGGCCAGGCCTAACTTCATACCTGAGTGTCTAAAGCTGAATTTTAAAGTTTGAAGTTTGAATAGAAAGACCTAGTAGATTTGGAAAAGAGTTTTTTTCTCTCTAAAACATGTGGCTTATTTTTGAGAAAATGATCAAAATAGTCTTTCATATATAGGGTTTGAATTATTTTGATCATTTATCTATATCATCTTATCTAAATAGTCCTTAATGTATACATAAAAAGTATCATTGGTCCTAGCCTTAAAAACTAACTAAAAACATAAAAAAAAACTTTTAAGTTTAATTGTGGGTCCCACACTCTTCTTCCTCCCTCTTTCTTCGCCATTGCTTCTCCTTCATGTTCTTTTTTTTTTTTTTGTCATTTCTTCTACGATTTCTACTCCCAAAATCCTCTCATATTCGGCAATGAAAGCGATAATTTGTGATTGATTGTAATTAGCTTCCTTGAAAAGTTGTCAAGATCCCCTTTCCCCTCCATGAAAAGGAAGGAAAATAAACATAAGGGAATCAGTAGCTATGGTACCTTTAACTGAAACATTTAAGTTGGTCTTTCCAGATCAGCCAGGATTGCGAAGAGGTATAAAATTTTATCCAACTGATCAAGAGATTATTTGGCACTTACTTGGAAAAGTCGAAGGTGGTGATCAGAATTCCCATCCTTTTATTGATGAGTTCATTCCAACTGTTGATGAGGATGATGACATCTGCTATACACATCCTCAAAATTTAGCAGGTATACAAATTATCACTTTCATTGCCGAATATGAGAGGATTTTGGGAGCAAAAATCGTAAAAGAAATGGTAAAAAAAGAAGAACATGAAGGAGAAGCAATGGCGAAGAAAGAGGGAGGAAGAAGAGTGTGGGACCCACCGTTAAACTTAACAGTTTTTTTTATGTTTTATGCTAGTTTTTAGGGTTAGGAACAAAATGATACTTTTTATATATACATTAAGGACTATTTAGATAAGATGGTATAGATAAAGGACCAAAATAATTCAACCCTATACATGAAGGACTATTTTGATCATTTTCTCCTTATTTTTTACTTATAAACTATTTTTTTTTAAGCCAATCCAAATGGGCTCATAGTCACATGCTTCAAGAAATAAGTACTAATTTACGTTTAGTTAAAGTCAATAATTATACATTGTCTATATAACATGCAAGTATGATACTAATTAAACCATACTTTGCACTTTGTCTAATGTAAGATAAGCCTTTTCAAAAAGGTTATTGGGGTCTTTCATCAAATTGAACTTTTTTGGCAATCGTTTTGTATAAATGAAAAACTTAAAAAAGAACTATCTTTCAAGCTTTATGACATAAGAATGCACTACTTATTTATCTGATAAAATACATTTGTGTGTTAAGTTTACTCAACTTGAAATGATTAATGCAAAGTGTGTTTATATTCGTTGGGGTTTGAAGTGTCAATTTTCTCTTTCGATGCTAAAAATGATTTAAGGTGACACATTTGTGTTATGATTAGTGGAATAGCCACATGTATTTCAAGAGATGTAATTGATATCCTTAGTTGGAAAATTGTCTTGTATAGCTAGTTCATCTGTAATTTCACCTAATGACATTGGGAACGATGGTTTTAAACTTTTAATCCGGATTTGCCTTATGGGAAAATCTTCAAGTTTAAAAGTCATAGGTGTTGTCCATAGAAGAGTCGAAGTTTTACTCATGAGTCGAGTCAGGTCAAAAGTATATAGTAACCAAATTTGTGATGTTAAGTGCAGCAAGAGTCGCAACCGGATTATATTGGGACGGAGAAGTTGGATTGATGGTACCAACAAAAGGTGATTGAAAGGGCAAAGAAACAGTGCTAACAAATGGTCAAGGTAAAGTATATGACGGAGAAGGACAAGGGATTGAAGTGTGCAGGGATGGGACAGAAAAGGATAGAGGGGGAAAAGAGAGTGGCGGGGTTGTTTGATTGGGGAGAGCAGAATCTGAAATTGAAGCGGTAGAAGGGGAGTACTACCGTCGATTGGCTAAGAAGGCAAAAGTGGTGATGATGTCTGCTCACTACGGCAGAAATCGACATATTTTGGCAAAAGGATCGCAAGAAAAGGGAAATAGGAGATAGAATAGGCCCTTAGCAATAGATGGCTCTGATACCATGTGTAAAGTAATGTTTTTGCACATTACGCTCTTCTCGTGAGCCTTGTATATATAATAAACAATCATATTACAAGGTTCAAGTCGTTAAAGACAACAAGTACTATAAGGACTCTTGTTGACTAGCAAGTATAATTGTACAATGACTCTATTTATGTTCTAAATAAAAGTTCAAGACTACTCACCTCCAACATCATTTTTCAAATTCCCTCTAGGCTCTAATTGGGCCTTGCATTCAATTTATAACGTTAAGTTACAGTTCTATACAGTTCAACCAACGAGTTTATCAATACGACTGAAATATACATTGATAGTATATATATGTTTTGTATAAATATGTATAATATATGTATATAAAGTAAAAATATACACAATATATAGATTTTGCATATATTTCGTAAACTAGTTGACCGAATTGTTTAGGATGGTACGTATTCATCCTAAGGGATATCCATCAATACTATCAGCCCATGGACCTCTTTGGGCTTCCCCACAAATGGGCCTAATACATTCCCAAATTATACTAATACACTTAGGACCACTTCCCATCCCAAGCATCCAAGCTTTGACACCTTTTTTCACCCTTTCTTTAGCCTCCAAATATGCCAATTCATACCACAAAGAAGAAGAAGATTGATTCCCAAATCTATGCAATGTCATCAAAGCAGCTTCCATATCACTCTCACCAAGATTCAACCCTTTTCCTATCTCATTTATCACTGCCCTTCCTGAAGTTGGTAAACAAAAATGATTTATAACAGACTTAAAATTAGGCACATAAATATCTACACTTGATTTTTTGTCTACCATTTTCTTTTTCAAGATTGAAACCCCATACAAAATTTTCTCAGTAAAAGGCAAAATTTGTGAACCAAGAATTGTTATATTAGACCTAAGTGTTTCTCCTGCTGTTTCCAATAAGTTTCTCTTTAGTGTAACTCCAGTATATCCATCTGTATCCTCTTCGCGATACGCAGAAAAATACCCCTTGTCATCATAAGCTCTCTGAGTTCTTAGAGTTTTAACAAGCTCGTATTTTGCTCTGTTTTTCGATTCTTTTTTATTTGAAATTAAAATCCCAGCAGCACCCATTCGGAATAAGCAATTAATAACGAGCATTGATGGTTCTTTTCCAGGATACCAACCTGTAGATAAAATCTCTGTGCTAAGGACAACAGCTATTGAGTCCTTATGAGATTTAAATATGTTTTGAGTTATGTCAATAGCTAACGCGCTAGCACTGCAACCCATGCCACTAATTGTGTAACTTTTAATGTCTTCTCTCATGCCGAATTTGTTTACAATGATGGAAGAAAGGGATGGGGCAGGGCAAAATCCACTGCAATTGACAATTAAAACATCGATATCACGTGGGGTGAGCTTGGTTTTAGCCAAAAGGTCTTCAAATACAGGGAAAAGCACCATGTGCACTTCACTAATAACTTCTTGATAGTCTGATTTTGGTGGAATGTAATGAAGTGCAGGAGGTATATATGTTTCATCACTTTGTCCTGATTGATTCAAGATTTTAGTCATGAAAGTTATGCTCTGTTTATCCATGAAATTTCGGGTATGTTCGATGAAAGTTGAGTGAGGAATTTGACAGATACTTGGTGGCTTTAGACATGAATAGTCTACAAGGTATATTGGTGAAGGTCTTGATTTCAAGATTAAGAGGAAAATGTAACATGAAAGGATCACAAGATGAAACATGTTGAGCTCTGCTTGTAGAAGAATAAGCAGAGCTTCTATAGTAAAGAAGATGAAAAGACAGAGAAGTTTGGTTAGTTCCATGAGGATTAAAAGAAAATTGAAGGTGGAGTGGAGTGGAGGAATGAAGTTGTGTTGAAGGGGATTATATAGGCCATATACATACCTATGACATGAAATTTCATTCCTGATTTAAATTTGTGAGATGAAATTAGTGTTTCGATATGTGATTTTATATTTTTTAAATACAAAAAATGATTCATAAATTTATATCTTATTTTAAAAAATTCTCATCATTTTATATAATATACGGAAATATCAAATGAATGATAATTTTTTTTTACGGAATATGAATATGATGATATAGTTACTAATGATATTGACCATGTTCAATTTTATTAGGCGCTATCCATCAACAAACTACCTAAAGTTCGCACTAACTTTCACTTAAAAATTTTAACTAACATTTGTTCATTTTAAACACCTAATGTTGGGCCTGTGTGTCAAGCCACTCTTTGCTGTTGTTGCAAAGTGAGTGTGATACACACATGAATGATACGTGAGAGACTTATTTAACCTATTTTTTTTTATTTTTTATTTTTCTCCTTTTCTTCCTCATTTTCGAATCAAATGCATCTCCCATTATTTCTCCAAAAGCTTATAGTCCTTCCATGGATGTCAAATTTTTTTACACAAATTTGTTTTTTAGTTGCAATAGACAAATTGAAAGAAGATTGGTTCATTCCAAAATTAAAAATAATATATCAATGTTGCAAGTTAAATCTTAACTCCTTTTTCCAAAGGATGGAGAATAAAATTAAGTAAAAGAAAATAATTTTAGCCTAATGCACAATGCAAGAAGAATTGATCTTTATATATAGGGGAAAACATCCCTGATTATTGTCTACAATATTCACTCGAGTTTTCATGCATCCATTATAACTCACACTTATACTTCTAAACATTAAATCAAATGTAGAATGAGAGGGTGCGACCAAAAAGACGATAAAATGGAGTGGGTATGGTGTAAAGACCATGAAAAAGGAAGAAGATAGCAGAGAAAATAATAATAATATGTAAATAGCGAAAAAGACCATGAAATTTGAAAAAGGAGAAATATGACAAAGAAGATGACTGTGGAGGTGGAGGGGGGAGTCCACTTAGCAAAATAATTTTTCTTTTAATTATTTGGATAGAAAGACCACATGTCATTTATTCATTGGTCACTTTGTTATGTGTTTTTGACCCTTATTTTTTGCTCTTTAGGGAAAATAGCAATTTTGATCCTCAATTGTATTTTTGTGTGTTTAATAATATTGCTTAAAAATGAGTTGGCATAATATAATTGATCATTTAATTCATGTGGTCACGCTTGGTTAATGATGCGCCTAGGATCGCTAGGAGATCGTGAAAAAAGTGTCAAAATGACACAGTGAAGCTGACATTAGATGTTTAAAATGAATAAGGAATAGTTATGGTGATTAAGAGAAAGTTGGTGTCAACTTTAGATAATCCAATGTACTAAACAACATACCAATATTGTTGCACAAATAAAAGAAGCATAGTACCTTACTCTTTCTCGTTAGAGTGATGCATTTTTCGCATAAAAAAATATTCATAAAAAATAATATATTATGTATGTATAATTAAAAAATAATATGTATATAATTTATCAATTTGATTTGATTTTTTTAAAATAAAACTAAAATCAAATATTATAATTAGTAATTTTAAAAAATATAAAATCAAATTAAATAAAACTCGATTTGGTTCAATTCCTTTATTTAGATTAATTTTTACCCAAATCGTTGCAATAATAGAGAAGAAATTGTGAAAATTTTAAGGGAAGAATAAAAAGGGAAATTATTATGTTTTCACTCACATTCTCAAGAAAAGTTAGGAACACCTCTTTATCATGTCACCGTAAATGACTTAATAGACATATTTTAAAGAAAAAATTGCTTAATTATACTAATATTCCTATCGTATTTATTAATTCTCCTTATAGTTTAAATTAATTACATATTATCTCACTAATTAATAATTGCCAAATTTCAAGTTAGATACACCTAAAGATACATGTATTCTTACTACCAAATACACTAAATAGGGAGAGAGGTGAGCGAGGAAGATAGGAGGGAGACGAATAAGGTAGTCTATGTATCCTAGATACATGCAAATTACACTAAATACATGTATCCGAGATATACATGCAAATACACTAGATACATGTATCTGAAATACAAAATACATTGCAGATCCACTCTGAAATACAGATACATAAGGAGAGAGGCGAGCAAGAAAGGAAAAGAGGTGAATGAGAGAGACAGACACATGTGAATCCAATTGTATATAATGTATCTAGAACAAATTACACTAATTTTGACCTTATATATCCGAGATACATGCAAATCCACTTAGATACATATATCTGACACGTCTAGATACATGTATCCGAAGTTCAAATTCTGATAAGATTCGTAATATTAGAAATTCGCGTGAAAGGAAGTAATTTGCTCCTAAACTAGTAAGATTTGTATTGTTTACCCTATTATAAGTGAAGATGGAACGCCAAAATGGAATAAGATTAAGTTAAAGTATCAAAATAGACGATTTCAAAACCAGGCGGCTATGTATTTATTTGACCGATTATATACCTATATTTGGAAAACGTCTCAACTAATTTTTGTTGCATTATTATTAAAATCCAATCTAAATTTTCGAGTGGTAATTGATCTTATAAATGCAAATTATGTACATGTTCTGCAATATATATAAAACTATGGTATTCTAGTTGACTTGTATGCCATTGTGCTATCCACTTGAATCCAGTGGCTGACTAGATCACTGTTCATGTTGGATTAGTTTCATTTTTATACACAGACACTATAAATTTTGTATACTAATCATGTTACTCAAATAAGTAAGTGCAAGTAAATACTCATTAACCAATGGAATTAGTTATTCAAAAAATAAGATAAGTGACCTTTGAAAACAGATTAATTGCATTGATTATATATACCAACATTCATTACATGTCATTAATTAGTGGATATAAGTTACATTGTTTATAAGAGAGATTGTGATAGAGTGGTAAGTACTTCTACCTAGGGGTGTTCATGGTTTGGATAAAAACCGATCCAAACCGAAAAATCAAACCAAACCGATTAAATAAACCGATTTAATTTGAGTTTTGATTTGGTTTGGTTTTAGATTGTTAAGAACCGATAGTCATTGGTTTGGTTATGGTTTTGTTAAAAAAAAATCGAAGAAATAACCGAACCGAACCAACAAGTTATATACATAAATTTTATTATTATACATACATAATATATTATATTCATAAACAATTTTAAAGATTTTATATATGTTTCATCAAAATTTATTTGTAATTTACTTGTGAAAGAAAAAATGTCCAAGGTGAGAACATTTTTCTTATTGGTTTCATGTATATGAGTGTCTATGGAAATTCATTGTGGGATTGAAAATGTCATTGTCTCTTCCTTCTATGCCAAAATAGTGAATTTTGAAGTTTTATTCAGTAAATTCAATGATCCAAAGTTCTGTAATGCTAGTCATTTTAACTATCTTTTCGTTGGAATGGATTGTTGTCACTTTTTTCACGTTTTGAATGAATTGTTTCTTTTATTTTATGTATGGTTAATAACCGAATAACCGAACCAAACCAAACCAAAACCGAAAACAACCAAACCGATAAATGTATATTATATTTGGTTTGGTTTGGTTTTGATAATTTTAAAACCGATTAAGTTGGTTTGGTTTTGATTTTGACCAATAACCGACCCAAACCAACCCGTGAACACCCCTACTTCTACCTCTTTAATCAGAAGTTTCGAATTCGAGTTTTTTTGAGTGTGGAATTGCCTTTGATATATAGAAAATATTTCACCCGTAATGTAAGACTTCTCTATGCGAATTCAAATTTAATTCAAGATCTAATATAAATAGCTGACATTGTTTAATGAATCAATCTCTGACTAACTAGTCATGCATCTAGACTCTAGAGTCCACAAACCTAAGGAGGACTTTCCGAGAGAGTGAGTTCTCTTATGCAAGTTGGTTCTAAGTTCTAAACTCTAACTACTCTCTCCTTTTTTTTTTTTTGGTTTCCCATCCGGTGTCCGAAACCCCACTTGGAGCTCCGATTAAATTCGGATCGTGCTCTGCAAGTTTTTTTTTTTTTTGGTTTCCCATTCGGTGTCCGAAGCCCACATTGGAGCTCCGACTAAATTCGGATCGCGCTCTGCAGGGCCCATTCAGGGGTGGCGCTCCCAACATGATTTTCTCCATACCCAGGGCTCGAACCCAAGACCTCTGGTTAAGGGTGAAGTACTCCCACCAGTGCACCACAACCCATGTTGGTAACTACTCTCTCCATCTCAAAATATTTATAGTGTTTTTTAATTATTTATACATCTCTAATATTTTTTTGTCTAACATTAATTGTTCACATTATATAAATAATTATTTCAAATTACTTGTCAATTTATAAAATTAAGATAAGATTAATAAAAAAATTTGTTTCATCTTTACAATTAATTCTTTTTTGAAAGTGTCAATAAGTTAGTAAAGTTCTAAAAATATTTCTTAAGGAATACACTAGCAAAACTGTCCTTCTTATTTATAATTTTTAAAGGACGTGTAAAGGAAAAAGTGGACAACTAATATGAAACAAATGGAGAATTAAAAAGGTATTTGACTATTTTATTCTTATTTATATCTTAAGATGTTCTTTTCATTGGATATTTACTCTATTTATGTGTTATAAATAAAGATAGTTATTAATTACTAAGAGTAAAGAAAAAAATAATTAATTTATCTTGAACTTCTAAAATGACAAGTATTTTGAGACATATTGTAAGAACCTTACATTTGGACATGCGATATGAAATCATGATTTCAAATCTCAAATCCATTAAAAAGCATGATTTTTTGGAACTTCAAATCATGATTTCAATTTTCAAATGTAAAACTTGACCCATATATAATTATCATGTACTCGTTATACAATGAGTATACATTTGCATAGTTGCATTAGCTACCAAGGTTATAACTAGGCGCACATAAATATTTTTATTGTATAGGTAAAACCGTAAACTTTCTAAAGTTTTGAGAAAGTTTTGATTCTCATCGCACCTCATCATAAAAAAGATAATTTTTCGTGAGCTTGATTCATAAGATAGTTACTCAACTTACATGATATAAGAGTAAAGCAGAACTCTAGAATTCAAGTGTCATTGTTGCTCACTTTTTAATTTTTTTTATGTGTTTGGACCGTGAAGAAGAACAAACACATAAAAAAGGTGATAAAAACATAATATTTTTTGTCTTGCCAACAGATTCAAAACGTCTCTAGTTAAAGTATGTCTTACTTTTTGTACAAACAACATATTATGTTAGTTGGTAGAGTGTGACATTGAAATTTTGTGGGACTCTATAAGATGTGTTCAATTCGAGTTGGGACTCTACAAGGTGTGTTCAATTCCAATTAGAAGTCTTGGAGGCTACTCAACTCTAAACCCTAGTTCAGTACCCCTATATAAATGTACTATATTCCTTTGAAAAGGCATCTCGAGTATTCCACAAAAGTCATGGAATATTCATAGAGATCAAATACAAATTATTCTAGTTCGAGAAATACGCCACTAACGGCCCTCAAATCATGAATAAATCTTAGGAAAGTAGATAGTGGCGCTCGAATTATGGATAAATCTTAGGAAAGTAGAATCAAGGGACGAACAAAATAGTACCCACACTATTATCAATAAAATATTTATGTTTTTTCAGATTTTAATTGTGTGGTTTATTTATTTTCCATATGTTTAAAATTTATTGCAAAACATACTGAAACAACCTGCAAATTGCAATCATATAAAATATGACTAAAAAGTAATGGCGGAGTGTGCAAGAAGACTCAGTGCCTGATTTTTATTATATTATATTATGTAGAAAAGTGAACTCCCCTCTATTAAAAAAAAAGGTAATGAATTTTGTTTTCATATTTAATGTACCAAAAAAAAAGAGGAAAAAATCTAAAGAAAGAAGCAAATAAAAGAATTTTAAGGAAAAGGAATCGAAAGACGGTAACAAATGTACAACACAATGGAGCAATAGTTGCTCATGATTAAAAGGTGAAATTATTGAATCAAGAATAGAAGAGTACAGTGCTTAACTTGAATGCTATCGGTTTTGTATCTTTGTAGATTTTTTAAGATATACGTGTTATTTATTTTTTTATTTGCTTATGCAAGTGATTATTCTAGCTATTTAAAAAAAAATATTTTAACGTATATTTAAGTCAAGCAGATTTTATTTTGAATTTCTTATACTATTTTAATCATTGTTCTAACTAGGGTTATTCATAATTATGGTTAAATAACCAAATCGAATCGTAATTCAAACCTAATCAATTAAAAAAAATTGATATTTGGTTTTATTTGATTTGGTTAGATTTGGTTTAAATTTTGAAAACCGATACTATTTGGTTTGGTTCTGATTTTACTAAAAAAACAACCACAAAAATAACCAAATAGAACCGATAGATTAGATAAATAAATTTTATAATTATTTATATATTATTCATAAATAAAATATAAATATTTTGTTAAATTTTAATTAACTTAAGCGTTTAACTTTACCATTTTCTCAAGCTCAACACTTAAATTTTAGCCCAACTATTACAATCCTAGGTCCAAATCCATCAAAATCCTTTACTTAAGTCTTTACCCACCCTACCTTACATACGATAGTCACATTTTCTCTTAATTGAATCACTCTGTTTGTGTAATAATAACTAGTATTGCTTAATTGAACTGACAATAGCTTTCATGTGGATTGTTCATGTCTATCGAGATACGTATGTCCTCAAAAAATTTATTACTTTCAAATCATAAAAAACAGACAAACTAAACCAAATCGAACCAAACATAAAATAACCAAACCAACGGTTATTTTTTTCGTTTGATTTGGTTTTAGAAATTTAAAAAACCGACTAAATTGATTTGGTTTTGATTTTAACCAATACCTAATCCAAATTGAACCACGAACACCCCTAGTCTAACTCATGGAAATGTAATTTAGTCAATAAGACTCGCAGCAGTGTAAAGGGACAGGAGATAATATCTCAGATGGTCACCCAAATAAAGCTTTTTTTCTCAGAAAGTCACTCAACTATGAGTTCTCTTCTCAGAAAGTCATTCAACTATCTTTTATAACCTCAAAGTCACTCAATTATGAGTTTTTCTCCTAGAAAATCGCTAAACTATGAGTTTTCCTCTTAGAAAGTCACTTAACTTTCTTTTATAACCTCAAAGTCATTCAACTATAAATATATTACTTACAAAGTCACCCAACATATTTAATTAATTTTTTCATTAAAATTTGTTGACATGAAATTTTTATTTAAAATAAAAAATTATAAAAAAATAGGAAAATATCCTAACAAAAGTAAAATTTAAATAATTTTAATAAAAGTAGGTTTAAGTCGACTAACAAGACCTTCTGCTATCAAAATTTGGTGTCTTTCCAAATTGCTTTTAACTGGATTTTGGGTATATGTTTTTTTTAAGTTAATTTTAAATTATCTGTTTTAGCATAGAAATTAAAATGGGCTCATTTTACATAAAATTGCTTTTTAAAAAAATTAAGGTTCATTTTGTGTACTGTTCAGCTGGAATAAAAATACAACTAAATAATCGCGTTTAAAATAGTCTTAGGTTAATGACTAATAATAATAAAATAATAACAATATTATTATTATTCTATTTTTTACGATTTTTATTTTAAATAGAAAAATTTCATGTAAACTAATTTTAATGAAAAAATAAATTAAATAGGTTGAGTGGCTTTTTAAGTAAAATACTCATAGTTAAGTGACTTTGAAGTTATAAATAAAAGTTGAGTGACTTTCTAAGAGAAAAATCAATATTTGAGTGAATTTCTGAGAGAATAACTCATAGTTGAGTGACTTTTTGAGGTTGTAAAAGAAAGTTGAGTGACTTTCTGAGAAAAGAACTCATAATTGAGTGACTTTCTGAGAATTTTGTTTTTAGTTGAGTGACCATCTGAGATATTATTTCAAAGGGACAACCATCTTCATATATAAATTCGATGTTTATCGGTGGAGCCATATATGTTGCCTATCCATATCCATATTTGGAGACGTGTTTTAAGAAATTTGCTAACAATACATACATTATTCCACATTTAGATTTTAGCCTTTAGAGTCCCAAAATTTTATTTTCATATAACCATTAGTGGAATCATGTGGTTTACTAGTATTTAGGCGTATTAAATGAGTGAATTGAGCTGAAATTAGAGAGGTTAGAAGGTGTTGAAATGAAGATTGGTTGGATCATGACCCGCCTAAATTTAATTTGAGGTAAAATAAATTGAATTAAAAATTGAGGCCATTTCCTATCCTGTTTTGATCCGCTTAATCTAAACAAAGATTATGCATACTTCAAGCTTTTATACACACACTTAAACGGTAAAATATTGTATATTAGTTTGTATTTTGACATAGTTTTGTGAATTAAGAAATTTGAAATTGTCTTACGATAAATAAAATCACTAAAACTTTTCTTACTGTTGATTGCTGTTAAATTATACATTAATCTAAAGGCAAAGCGAAAGTCAACTGTAGGACAGTCCTAGTAATTTTATTGACAATTCCAAGTTTCATAATTCACAAAACTAGGTAACAATTTTTAAAAATAGAGATTAAAATCATGAACTCCTAACTTGAATGTTAAATTACTATAATATTCCTAACTTAGGTTGACTTTTTCAATGAGTTGTGACTTTTCCGATAAGTTGTGACTTTTTGCAAAGGGTTGTGATTTTTCAAAGGGTTGTGATTTTTCGATGAGTTGTGACTTTTCCAAAGAGTTGTGACTTTTTCAATAAGTTGTGACTTTTCCAAAGAGTTGTGACTTTTTCAAAGGGTTGTGACTTCTCCGAAAGATCATGACTTTTCAGATAAGACACAAATAAGTTGTGACTTTTTCAAAGAGTTGTGACTTTTCCAAAGGATTGTGACTTCTCGGAAAGGTCATGACTTTTAAGATAAGACACAAAAAACATTTGTTCATACTATCCTTTCTTGATTATAAATAGAGAGGCTTCCTCTCAATTTTCCACCACAATTTTTTTTAACCTTCTACTCTTCTTCTTCTTGCATTTAAAATTTTATTGTGTGATTTATTGTCGTTGAGTGAGTTCGAAGTATAGTGGAGTATGAGGTACCACTATTCTGATAAAGTAAGTCGTTTTATCCTAAGAGAGTATATTACATAACCTCGAGTACTTGAGGAAAATAATTTTGATGATATAATAACTATATTTTCGCTTAATATATACATTAGTATGTAATGTTCCAATATACGAAGTTAACATGATGTAGTCTAAATTTATTTGTTTTTGTTAACAATTTCTCTTGTGATGTAAATATATGTTTTTGAATATCTTTTTCTAGAATTTAGAGAATTGTCAAGATTTGTTTTTTGATGCTCAAGACAAAAGAAGGACTTAATTTATCATTGTTACTTATGTGATTTAGACTCTCAGGAAATTTGCTTCAAATAGTTACTACTCCCTCCATCCCATTTTATGTCGCATCATTTCCTTTTTGGTCAGTCCCAAAAAGAATGTCACATTTCCTTATATGGTAAGTATTTAAAGGTACAATTCCTCTTTTATCCTTGTTGGTCCCATTTAATCTTAAAATAATACTCCAATACATTTATGAGGAGAGAGAAAAGTGAGTCTACTTTTTAAAGGGCAATTTGGTAAACATTTCAAAATCTTCATTTATTTCTTAAACTCCGTGCCCGGTCAAATGTTGCCACATAAAATGGGACGGAGGGAGTACTATATAAACATTTCCCTTTTATTTTACTTACTTACTGTTTGTTAATATTTCAGTATATTGGACGAAGAAAAGTTCATATGACTTGTAATAATGTCAATTGATGTTTGTATTAGTTTAATTTTAATTATTTATTTAATAGCTAATTTTATGAGAAAATTATTTTCATTAATTCAAATATATATTTATATTTGGGTAGGTATTTGTATTTAAATTAAAGTATTATACATGTCACAAATGTGTGTATATAAATATATATATATATATATATATAGAGAGAGAGAGAGAGAGATTTATATGTTTTTAATTGTTACATAATTTTGTGAATTATGAAATTTGGAATTATCTTATAGATATTGTCACGCCCCGAGCCTACACCGTGGGCGAGACTGGCACTCGAAGACCATTGCTGGCCCTAAGCAAACCCTTGGTCTGACTTACTTAACTCAGCGGAAGACTTAAACTCAACAAAGGTAAGTTCATATAATAAACTGGAATGTCATAAATGAACATTCAACTGACAATTAAGGCAAACTCAAGTCTCAACATGGAATAATGACAATGAAAAGACTAAAGAACTAACATTTGATTGTCTATGAAGCCTCTAATAACAAATGAGATGGATGTTGGGACAAACCCCACAACATCCTAATGAACTAAACTAGAAAACAATGAAATGGATCTTCCAGAATACAAAGAGGCTCAACAACAGACTCTGAACTGCTCACTGGATCAATGATGTGCTGAAATGCCGATCCTAGTTACCTGCGTCTGCATCATAAGACGATGCAGGCCAACTGACATCAGTACATTGAATGTACCAGTATGCGAGTTGGAATGCTAAACATAATATAGGCTTGAAAAGGATCTGAAAGAAACACTTACCCTAGCTCTTCTCAACTCATGAATACTTAACTGAACTCATTTCATTATAAAGCAGTTTAAAACAAGTGCAATATAAAGAAAAAGAAAATTGTTTAAACATGTTGTCAACTCAAAATCATAAACTCATAAAAGATATATCATGATCCCTCTCAAAGTCTACTTGTGCAATGTATGAATGAAGTCTCATACCCCCATCCATACTAAACAGAACCCCTTGAGGAACCATGCAATTACTGTTGTGGGAGTTTCTCTAACCGACAATCTTCACTTAAGAACTATAGTGATGATACAACGTTATTAGTCTCACGCTGCCCAGGCCATCCTATACCTTGCTGTTGTATAGGACCTGAACTACTAAGTGGATCCACTAGTCTATGCGAAAATGATTCATCTAAAAAGTATGACTTTTTTCTACCCATGATGGCTACATAGTTTATGGGGGCTGTGAGTTGTCGGAACTCTCCCCATATCGGTGCTCAATACTACTCTCAAAATATACTAGCTCTTTATGTTTTAAAAACATACTTCTTTCTGTGGTTTGAGATTAGTGCTCAAAAACTTAGCTCAAAGAATATCTTGAAAATCTCAGTTTTCTCTCTTGCTTCATTTAAAAAGCGAATACTCTTTTCTAAAAACTAACCCGAAGGCTCTTTGAAAATCTCAGTTTCCATTCTTATTTATATGTGAAAACATTTTAAACTCTTTTGGGAATACATAGTCCCCATATACTTTTGAAGAAAAGAATTTCAACTTTACTCTTTACTGAACTTAAAACTTAAGTCTTAAAATAAAATTAAAACATTTGTGAAAGACTTTTTGAAAACTTTAAGAACTTATCTTAACTTGACTCTTGACTTCTCTTGACTTTGATCTTAACTGCTCTTGACTTGAGTTGTCACGACCCGAGTCTACACCCTGGACGTGGCTGACACTCAAGAACCATTGTTGGTCCCCAAGCGAACCCTCATCCTGGCTGACTATAAGCGGAAGACTAACTTAAGCATGAAAAAAAGCTTAAAAATTGAATAAAATTCATGAAACTGAAATACAAAACTTTAACTCAAATGAAAAACTCTGAATATAAAAATAATATTCAACTCGCCATAAAATAGGCAACTTAAGTTTTTAAAACATTTAATAAAATGAATAATATAGACTTCTCAACTATACTGACTATCTATAAAGCCTCTAGCTGATAAAGATGGAAGTCAGGACAAGACCTACAACATCCTAACAACTGATATAACTGAAAGGTAAATGAAATCCTCCGGAAGCAAGGAGGCTCACCATAGCTAACTCAAACTCTCGGATGTATTAACGAAGCTCCTGTTGATGATCCTGAATACCTGTGTCTGCATCATGAGAAGATGCAGGCCAAATGACTCAGTACGTGGAATGAACGAGCATGTAAGGGGAATTCTAAAACATAACATAAGCTTGGAACTTGATAAAAAGGAAGCATATTTACCTCTTCTCGAACTTACTCAACTCAAAGAATACTCAAGGATACTCAAAACTACTCAAACTTACTCAACTCAGAAGTACTCAAGGATAAGATACTCAACTTAGAGATATGATATTCGACTCTGGGTACTCAACTCAATATAAAGCAACAATACACATGCAATATATGGAAAACTTTATAAAACAGTAAAAACAACTTAGTTTGTTAAAGAAAATGCAATAACAAACTCAACTTTACTTATATAATAAAGTAATATAGTTTCTGTAGGAGATTCTCTAACCAACAACCACCACTATGAGCTTAAGTGGTGATACAACGTCTTGCCCATGCTGCCAGAACTGTCATATACTTTGTTTTCATATAGAACGCTTAACTTAGTGGATCCACTAGTCTATGCTAAAAGCATCTTAAGGAGTCATCTAAAAAGTATGATCTTTTACTACCCATGATGGCTACATGGTTTATGGAGACTTGAGTTAATATGAAATCGCATCCCCATATCGATGCTCAATACTACTCCCAAAATATACTTAGCTCAATATTTGTAAAAACAAAACTCTTTCTTTGAATTGAGATAATTACTCAAAACTTAGCTTAAAAGATCTCTTGGAATCGATGTTCCGTTTTCTTGCTCAAATGTGAAAACATTTTCAAATTTCTTGGGAATACTTAGTTCCCATATACTTCTTTGAAGAAAATGAACTTTACTCTTACTCTTTACTCAACTTCAAAGCTTCTTAAAACAAAGTTTAAACATTTGTAAAAGACTTCTTAAAATATGGTTCACACCGAATTATGGACTTGAACGACTCAATGCAAGGTTTTCAATAACCATAGATAGAACTCAATACTTGGAACTCAAGAACTTCAATGATACTACTCACTTTAAGAATGCTCAACTCAGAGGGTTCATGCGGAATTATGAGTATGAACTACTCAATTTAAGGACTCAAGATACTTTTCATCTCAAGATTGTTCGACTTATAATGTTCATGCGGAATTATGGGCATGAACAACTCAACTCATGGACTTTATGGGTAATAGGTAATAGTCCCGTGATTACGATTATAATCTCAAAGAGGATTAGAAATTCAATACTCAAGACTTAGAACTTGAAGATACTACTCCTCTCAAAGGTACTCAACTAATGGAGTTCATGCGGAAGTTATGGGCATGAACGACTCGAATCGAGGGTCGACATAACATTATGGAACTCATGTATACAACTCTTTTGTTTCTTTTACTTACTTCCTCAAAAGGGCTTAGGAACTTAACACTTAAAGGCTTAAAACTTGAAGATACCACTTCTCTGAAAGATGCTCAACTTACGAAGTTCACGCGAAATTATGGGCATGAAACAACTCGATGCAATGGTCTACATAACAACATGGACTCATGTATATGACTCTTCTCATTCTCTTACTTACTTTCTTAGAACTTAGTTCAAATCTATAGTTAATCTCAAAGGATTCACAATTAAACTCAAAGGCTTACTTGAACTTTACTCTTAACTCTCTCTTGAATGTGAATTATGAATTCAAGAGTTTTGGTTCATGATATGAAGGATCTCATGATGACAAAGTATATTCATGAATACATTCTCCTCATCCTCATACTCACTTGCTTGAGTCTTGAAACAAGTTACTAAAAATTGTAGAAGACTCTTCAAAGACTCTAAGAGACCTTATCAAAAGGTTTGAAAGAACTCTCAAACTTGACTCTCAACTCTACCTTGAATTTGATTTATGAATTCAATGTTATGATCATGTTAGGAATGATTTTAGGTATTTAGAAGTAGCTTAGAGTAGTTAGAATTGAAAAGGAGTGAAGGTGCACTTTAAATGAACTCAAACGGGGCAACCGACTACAAACTGGATGGGGCAGGCAACCCTGGGGCTATAGATGGTGCGGGGCGCCAGCCCCTAAACTTCAGAGGTGGGTTTGGGGCGCTCTGGCAGGCGCATCGCGCCAAGCCTCAATCCAGAAAATTCAGCAAGTTTATTTTCTCGTTTTCTCACCCTATTTCGCCTAGAATCAAATGGTTTCTTCCCCAATCACTTAGAATTGATTACTTAACATAAGTACACTCTAATCTACTCAATAAATCCCTTAAATCACTCACTTTGATCTCAAGAAATCATCCAAAACCCAACACAACAAGATTTAGAATGAACTTCAAAAACTCATCAAGAACTCAAATCTTTCAACTTCAAAAATGAAATTTGTGCTGAAAATAACATATTTGGCGTGTGGGTGAACAAACCCAACACTATGGAATCTTACATACCTCTTAGGTATCAAACTCATGGCGAAAATTCGCTACAACACGCAAGAATCTCGACGAATGCTTGATCATCTCCTCTTTTTCTCCTCTTCTTTCTTCTTTTCTCTTCTTGAACTCTCAACTAAAACCCTAGGCTAATTTTAGGATTATAAAACTGAACCTAATAGGACTAGACCGTTAAATATATATTAAAAATGAATTAAATATGATTGGGTAAAGAAAAGACCAAAATACCCCTCTTATTTTCGGCTAACTTTCCTTAACTGGATAGTCTATCCTCAAATGGTCATATCTCACTCATCCGACCTTGAAACTTAGCAAACTTGGCGGCGTTGAAAAGATAATTCAAAGATCTTTCCTACGGTATCTAGTAGAACACCTAACTCATTCTNTGGGTAAAGAAAAGACCAAAATACCCCTCTTATTTTCGGCTAACTTTCCTTAACTGGATAGTCTATCCTCAAAAGGTCATATCTCACTCATCCGACCTCGAAACTTAGCAAACTTGGCGGCGTTGAAAAGATAATTCAAAGATATTTCCTACGGTATCTAGTAGAACACCTAACTCATTCTGAGCTAGGAGTTATGATCATTTGAAGTCGACCCAAAAAGTCATACTTAGCTTAACTTGCAAAATTTCAGATTTTGCTATATCCAATATAATTCTTTTTGGAACTCAAGGTGATACATCTAGTGACCTTAACACTTAAGAAATTTTAATTCCTCGGTAAAATCTCACTCATTACGATGAATGGTTCGAGTCTTAGTTCGAAAAAATTTATGTGGTGTTACATGACTCTTAACTGATCTTGACTTGACTATTAACTGATCTTGACTTGACTCTTAACTGATCCTTGAATTGAATTATGGATTCAAGGATTAAGATTTGTGATTGGAAAGATCTCATGATGTTTAGGAATGACTTTGAATAGCTAAACCTAAGAAAAGTTACGAAATCACCGTCTTGGAACAAGTCCGCGACGCGGAGACGTTTCTGAATAAATGCTCGTGAAATTAATTTTTGAGACAGAGGAGTCCGCATCCTAACCGTGACATGGAGACAATTTTTCTTTACTGGGGAGCAAGTCCGCAACGCGGACCTGCGCGCCAGAACTTGCTCGACATTTCCTTTTTCGTTTTCCAGCCCCAAATCGCCTAAACTCGATTATAGAACTCAATTTTTTTTTAGATCCCGATACCCGGCATATGTATTCAAGAACCTAACTCAATACAACCCTAAAACTCAACGTAAAGATCTCAGAAACTCCTCAATTCATCCCAATTCAAGAACAACATTCAAATTCAAGAATACATGTCAAGAACATCAACTTTCAAACTCTTTTAGGACGAATTTCGCAGAACTAAACTTGTTTGGCGCGTGGGTGAATGAACCCAACGCTATGACAGACTCACATACCTTGTAAGATGAATTCCTTGGCGAATCCACAACCAAAATTGATCGTTCTTGGCGAATTCATGTTGTTCCTCTTCTCCTTTCTTTTTTCCTCTGTTCTCCAAGCCCTAGCGTATTTTCCAATTGACTAAACTGATCTCCTTCTGATTTGACCCTTAATTAATTCACTAAAATGAATTAAATTAATAGGTTAAGGAAAAGACCAAACTACCTTTACAAAATTCGGATTGGACATTTCCTTATTCCAACAACCCAACTTCCAAAGGGGATAACTCAGTCATACGATCTCGGAATCGCACAAACTCGTCGGCGTTGGAAAGATAATTCGAAGACCTTTCCTAAGGTGTCTGGTAGTACACCTAAATCATCATGATCTAGGAGTTATGATCGTTTGAATTCAACCCAAAACTCATACTTAGCTTAACTTGCAAAATTTCAGATTTTGCTATTTCCAATTCGATTCTTTTTGGAACTCAAGGTGCTACGTCTAGTGACCTTAACACTCAAGAAATTTTAAATTCCTTGCAAAAATTTCACTCACTACAAATAAGGGTTCGAGTCTTAGTTCAAAAAATTTCTGGGGTATTACAGATAAAATCATTAGAATGTCTATTTCTCTCTTTTGATAATTCTTTAATTTCAATTTTGGTATATTTTACATATTTTTAATTTTGGATCATAACATTAAAAAAAATCTTTACTTTTTTCTAAATTTCGTGTCAGTTCAAACTAGACAAATAGATCGAAATAGAGATGATATAAAGATATACTCCCTTTGTCCCCTTTTAATTGTCACGTTGCGTGTTTTGAAATTCAATTTGATTAAATTTTCAAAGTTAAATTAGATTACATTAATTCAATAGTTTAAACAAAAAAATTAGATATCAAAGACTATACGAAAAGTACTATAAATTCCATTTTGTTTGCATATCAATATGATGAAAAAATACATCGTAAAATATTTGTTAAAGTTATTATTGTTTGACTCTAAAAAAGAAAACTATGATAATTAAAAGTGGACGGAGATAGTATAATAAACCTGTTAATTATTCAAGTATGCTTATAAAACTATCATTTATGACAAAACTCTTTTTGGATGAGAGATGTAAAAGACAGTAAAATTCATTTATTGAGAGTGAAATTATCAACGAAAAGCTGTTGGTATTTCTAACGAAACGTACTTTTAATTAACGGGTGATGGGGAATATATAGATTATTGTCCAGCTGGATTTTTATTAATGGAAGAATTCTCTTATGTAATAAAATATAGTACTATAACCGTCACAAAATGTTTAGTAATTAAGTTATTCTGCTAAACTTTAATTTGTAAAAAATTCTAAATATGGCACAAGTATGTAGTTGTAAGAAAAAAATTAATTACATGTTAAAATTTACTTTTCTTCTGCCTATGGTCTAAATGACTAAATTAATGATTAAAAAAATTGACTTTTTATTTTTTAGTATAAGCATATACTTTACTATTTTTTCAAGTCTAATTTTTTTATTAATTGCAAAATATTTAGTTTCTTTTTAGTTTAATATGTATGAGGAAAATAATATATTCTCCTTATTTTATTCTCTTTAATTGCTTATGAATAGTGAACTACACAAAGAGTTATCATTCATTTTTTTTTTAAATTTAATTGCATTCTAGTTTCTTCAATTTCATAATACTAGACTGGATTAAAACTTTTGAAATCAAACAAAAACAACAAAAGGGGAAAAAGAGTATTATATTTGATTTCAAGTGGTTGTCATTGTTCGGATTTTTCAAATATGTCTCACGAAATAGTGACACTGATATATTAATATTTTTGAAGAGTCCGAACAACCTTATAGTTGGTGTTTGTTCCATAGTGAATGATAATTGTCACTGTTACTCTTCTTCATTGGGAAGAAAACAGCGAAAATATGTCCATTACTTGGTCCAAGGACTATAGACACTAGGAGGCCAACCCGTGAAGAGTGCAAAAAGGCAAAAAAGTAACAAAATCAACTTCATATTTATGATCACCTTTTACTTCCTTTTTTAACAACCAAACAAAATAGTTTTCATATTAAAGAATCTCATTATATATATGGTACATACACAACAAGAAAAAAGCATAGGGAAAAAGGTCCCCACTTTGGTACTTATAATTCATTCTCTCTTCTCCATTTTTCTTCATAAACACAATTGAATTATTAGACATGACCATACATTATTAACATTGAAAAAAAGAAAAAAAATCATGACTAAGCCTTCTTATACTCCTTTGTCATGTCTAGTCATCACCTTATTGCAATTGATCATTTCTAGCCAAGAAGCACAAATAACACCACCTCCATTGCCAATTCTCCCATTACCAAATTATGCTCAATTAAAATGGCAACAAAGGGAACTCATCATGTTCCTACATTTCGGTGTCAACACGTTCACGGATAGTGAATGGGGCAGTGGGGATGAAAATCCTTCGATTTTCAACCCCACAAACCTAGATGCCAACCAATGGGTTGACACCGCGGTTCAAGCAGGAGTATCACTAGTGATACTCACTGCTAAACACCACGATGGTTTTTGCTTGTGGCCTTCTAAATATACTGATCATTCGGTTATAAGAAGTCGTTGGAAAAATGGGCAAGGCGATGTGGTTCGAGAATTTGTCAATGCGGCCAAGGCTCGTGGCGTCGATGTTGGTTTGTACCTTTCGCCATGGGATCGCCATGATAAGAGTTATGGGCTAAATAAGGAGTACAATGAACATTATTTGGCTCAACTACAAGAACTTCTCAACAAGTAAGGTTTTATCATCTTTTCTCCCCTTACATGTTATGTTATAATACACGTAACACAAAAAGGAAAAAAATAATTTACCTATATACATTCGATCGAATGTGTAAAGAATTTTTAGCCTATTATATATATATATATATATAGCAGGCAATTTATCTTATTTTTCAGGGAATCAATAAATTTTATGTATTATGGTGTAAAAGTTATTTTCACAATCTAATCATTTATTAAATAATTATAGGTGAAGCTCTTGATAAAATATATAACTTCCCGTCTAAATTTATGTGATACTTTTTTTTATTTTTAGTCAGTTACAAAACAATTTAACTTTAAATCTCTAATTTTACTCTTAATAAGTTGATTTTTTTTGGCCCAACCCATCGGTGGCCCCCTAAACTTGGCACGATCTTTCACTTAGACACCTTAACTAGGCTTTGTTCATTTTAGACACCTCATGTCACGCCCAACTGTGTCAATTTGACACTTTCTGCTGAGATGGCATAGTAAGTGTGATACACTCACTAGACGCGCGTGAGAGCCTCATTTTACCAAATTTTAATTTTTTTTTTTTCTTCTTCTTCTTCCCCATTTTTTGGCTATCATTTTCCAAGCTTAAACCCTTTCCATGGTGAAATAAATTTGACGATGTCACAAACAAAAAGTGAATTCTAGCGCCCATAAATGTTAAGCTTAAATACTTTCTTTGTTGTCCTTCTTCCTCCTCAAAATAATTGAGAAAATCAACATAAATTTCAAGAAGAAAAAAACATTCAAAAATGGCAAGAAATCATATTTTCAATTATCAAAATCCTACATTTGGTGGGGGAGGGTCGGGGGTGGTGGTGGGTGGAGAAGAAAATCTGAGTGAGAGAGAGGGGTTGGGGTTTGAGATGGAGGTGGGTAGTAGAGAAGACAATTTGGGGGTGGTGTGGGTATAATTTTCTTTTTATTAAAAGTGTTTTTTTAAAAAAAAATTATTTAGTTAAAGAAATGCCATATGTCAAAGAGTTATTGGTAGTTTTTTTCCTACTCAAGATTCATCATTTAATAAAATTTTTTATATATATATGCCACGTGTCTTTATTTAATTCGTCACTTTGACACATCATCAGCGAGTGTTTTACACACACCTTACAAATTTGGCAGATTGTCGAAAAAGTGTCAAATTGACACAGTTGGGCGTGACATGAGGTGTCTAAAATTAACAAAGCCTAGTTAAGGTGTCTAAGTGAAAGATCGTGCCAAGTTTAGGGGGCCACCGATGGGTTAGCCCTTTTTTTTTATACCAAAAGTTTTTCTTTCATTTTTAAATTCGTGCCCAACCAAACATATCACGAAAATTGAAATGGAGAGAATAGTAATTGATACTATTAATTTGGTAAAGATGATAACCAACATGTTTATAGAGTGCACATAACTTAAAACCCTTTTTCAAGTTGCTAATCTAACTTCTTCTATGATTACTTAGATGTAGTTATCTTTTAGATGAATTGATAGCACAATTTCTTTTATATGTTATCATCGTATATAAGTTAATAAGTTCATGTAACTAATAATTTTCATTTTTAAAATTAAAGATATGGAGATGTTAAAGAGATATGGTTTGATGGAGCAAAGGGTTCAAATGCACCAAACATGACTTACTACTTCGATGATTGGTTTGCAATGGTGAATGAATTGCACAGTGCAATCAACATATTTTCCGACGCCGGACCGGGGGTCAGATGGGTCGGAAATGAGCATGGATTCGCCGGAAACACAAGTTGGTCCACCATCAATCGAACATTGTTGTCTATTGGCGGTAGCAACGCTGAGTACGTAAACTTTATTTTTTCCAAACCTAGCTAAAATACAATTATTTTCCATAATATTATTGTCTGTGCTAGCTGTATTTATAAATCATGTAGCTAAGTGTGTCCACAAGACTTGTAAAAGGAAAAGACGTCACTAGAAAACAGGACTAATTTGGCTATATATACATTTCAATCACCCTTTTATGAAAAACAAGAAGATACATGTCAAAATGTCAATTATATAAGATAATGACTTTCACTAGGTGCAAAATTTTAAGAAAAAAACGAAAGATTATAGAACTTATGATCTTCAATACAATCTCAATTTGTGTGATAACAAAATTATCATGTCTTATTTTCTTTCCAAAATTATCATGTTATTAAGCGTACATTAATAAAAAAAATGTATTATTAGTTTTGAACCCTTAGTGTTGTCCTAAGTAGTGGGCCAGGGAACTACATGTTGGCAAAATATATTTNCTAGGTGCAAAATTTTAAGAAAAAAACGAAAGATTATAGAACTTATGATCTTCAATACAATCTCAATTTGTGTGATAACAAAATTATCATGTCTTATTTTCTTTCCAAAATTATCATGTTATTAAGCGTACATTAATAAAAAAAAATGTATTATTAGTTTTGAACCCTTAGTGTTGTCCTAAGTAGTGGCCAGGGAACTACATGTTGGCAAAATATATTTGATACCCCCTCTGTCTCTAATTACTTGTCCATTTTGTTAGTTGTCCCTAAATACTTGTCCATTTTGACAAATCAAGAAAGGACAATTTTTTTTACCTATTATACCCTCAATTAATTACTTTGGAACTTCTTGGTAATCTTAAGTTTTTAATTCATCCTTCATAATTAACAAGGGTAAAATGGTAAACTCACTATGTCAATAATTGTTTTTTTAATAGATGTGCCAATTTAAAAATGGACAAGTAATTAGGGACAAAGGAGTATCTCAAAATGAATGGAATTCCTTTTCTTCCTATAAATTCCAACAAATAATGTTGGTTAAAAACTGAGTATTGCCAAAACGTTTCAAGCAATTTAATTTGGTATACTAAATTGTCTTTATGGACAATTGTTTTCATTGCATTTATTAGCCATAAATCAGTAGCCCTTATTGTTTCATAATCTCCCTTAGTCATTAATCATTAGCACTTAATTGTCTTCATGTCCGTTGAAGGCTAGGAATTCTTTCAACCCTTTTTTATATTGTGATCTTATATATTGATTTTCTAATCCTAAATGTTGATGTAGGAGAGAAAGAAAGATATCAATCCAAATTCCCTTGTTGCTAGGTTTTATATCAAAAAGATTTTTTTGTTAGTTTCTGTGTTCCTAGTTTTATATCAGAAAAACTTGCTGAATTTTGAGGATACATCTATACCGAGTGAAATTAAATATAATTAAGAAAACTGTCTTTTGACACACCTCAAGCTATTAGAATTTCCTACAAGTGTTCGTGATGAAACATTTTTCATTAAGATATCCAAAACTAAGTATTGTCAAGATTAGAGTAAAAATTATCCTCCTTGGTTACAACTTACATGTGAGCTGTTGAATCCCTTAATAGAAAGAAATAAATCAAGTATAGTAATTAATAAAAGAAGTTCAAACTTGCTTTAGGTCATATTTTCAAATTACAATTGAGACATTTTATAATTTTTCTCTTATATAAATTTCTGACTTTGCCAATGCAGTTATCTCAACAGTGGAGACCCAAAAGGGATAGATTGGTTACCACCAGAATGTGATGTATCAATTCGACCAGGATGGTTTTGGCATAAATCACAAGAACCAAAGAGCCTAAGTGAGTTGCTCGAAATTTACTACAATTCCATCGGACGAAATTCCGTATTGCTACTTAACGTGCCTCCTAACACACAAGGATTAATAACCAACAGCGATGTGCAAAGACTCAAAGAATTTAGAAATGCAATTGACACAATATTCTCCACCAATTTAGCCAAGGAATGTTCAATCAAAGCAAGTAGTCAAAGGGGAGGTAAGAATGGAGGATTCGGACCCGAAAACGTGCTAGACGATGACCATTTATGGACATATTGGGGTCCAAAAGATGATAAAGAGGATAATTGGATTGAGTTCAAAACAAAGAGTAATAAGTCGTTGAGGTTTAATGTGGTAAGGATTCAAGAAGCAATTGGGCTAGGACAAAGGGTAAAAAGTCATGAAATTTATGTTGATGGGAAGAGAATTGCTAAGGGAACTACAATAGGATACAAGAAGCTTCACAGGATAGAAAAAGGGGTGGTGAGTAATGCTAAAAGTGTGAAGATAAAGATAATTGGATCAAGGGGAACTCCTTTAATTTCATCAATTGGTCTCCATTTTGATCCCTTTTGGTAGCCACATGATGATATGATTGTCCACTTAGTTAAGCACATTCTGATAATTGGCCTAGTTCTTATCTTCTATAAACTAGAAAAACAGGATGTGATAATAAAGTGTCGAAGTTGCTAATTCTAGTACCCTTTGAAATGTTTTGGAAATGATTTCAATAGAAAAACAAGTTCTTTAAAATAAGAAAAATAACTTTCGTAATGAAATAAGCAAATTAAGTTTTATAAGAATTTTTATTGTTTCAACTTTAATTTTCTTTTATTATACAAGAGAATCTTTATGTGTCCAAGATGTAGTAGTGGTGGGTGACCACCATGCATGGGCTGTTCCATTATCACTGTAGTCTGTAGACTTTAGTGATCAATCATGCATGTACTAGGAACAAGACAACTCGATAGCTATCTCTAACACATTTTCCCATTCAAAAAGTGAAATGAAGAACAAAAGTGACAAGTTCATACTAACTATAAGGACTCAGTTTCTCCAGATAAGACTGTAAACTAATAGGCGTTTGGACATGTGATATGAAATCAGTTTCTCGAGATAAGATTGTAAACTAATAGGCATTTGGACATGCCATATAAAATTGCGATATGAAATCATGAGATAAAATTTTAAATTCTTCAAAAATCGTGATTTGGGATTTTTCAAATACTAAATTTAACCCACAAGTTTATATTTTATAAACAACCCCACATACATAACTACTAACCAGGGGCAAGTGGCGGAGCTAGAATTTTTAATAAGGGGGTTCAAATCTGAAGAACTAAACACACGAACTATCCGAAGGGGGTTCAACATCTACTATATATATATAAAAGATAATTTTAACCATATATAAATAGTAATATTTTCTGCCGAAGGGGGTTCGGATGAACCCCCTAACAGAAGGTTGGCTCCCCCTGCTAGGGGCGGCTCTACAACTTTGAAAAAAAAGCAATTGCCTTAGGCTCCAAAATTTGAGGGGCCTCATCTATCTATATATAAAAGGAGAAGAAAAAATGACACATGTCAACACCACAAATTTTCAGAATTTTAAATAATTTTAATTAATTAAATAAATAAATATAGACACGTGTCAATAATTAGAATGACGCATGTCTAAACCAGAAAAAACAGCATTTTTAATTCTTAAAATTAATTAAAATTAAAAGAAAAGAAAAAGAACGGAAAACTGNATCTTAACCATATATAAATAGTAATATTTTCCGCCGAAGGGGGTTCGGATGAACCCCTAACAGAAGGTTGGCTCCCCCTGCCAGGGGCGGCTCTACAACTTTGAAAAAAAAGCAATTGCCTTAGGCCCCAAAATTTGAGGGGCCTCATCTATCTATATATAAAAGGAGAAGAAAAAATGACACATGTCAACACCACAAATTTTTAGAATTTTAAATAATTTCAAATAATTAATAATCAATAATTAAATAAATAAATATAGACGCATGTCAATAATTAGAATGACACATGTCTAAACCAGAAAAAACAACATTTTCAATTCTTAAAATTAATTAAAATTAAAAGAAAAGAAAAAGAACGGAAAACTGTACATAATGGAAACATTTTCCATTCATCCAAATAGTAATACATATTTAGATTAATTAATAAATAGTTATTAGTTATCATTTAATGTTCACAATTTTTTATTTTTTAAAAAATCAATATTAATAATTGTTTTTATTGATTTCAAATGAAAATTTAAGATAGGTGGGTTGTGCAACAAGAGAAACATGGGGAGTTGTTATAAACTAAATTATATTTTAAATAATTAGTTAAAAAATAATATATATATATATAATATTTTTTAAAAATCTAATAGTAAGTCAAAATAAAAGAAACTACATTATTAGGTTTTAAAAAATAATACAAAATAATTGTCAAATAAAATTGCCAAAACATGTGGATTCAGTTTTTTCCAAAACATGTGTATTCCGTTTTCAGATTTTTTAAAATCATAAACTTATTAATAAAAAAAACTAACTTTAACTTCAGTTACTGCAACACGTAGCCCATTTTCCTCTCCCCACGTCAATTAATTTGCAGACTTTTAACTGTTTAAATTTATCAATAAAACAACAAAAATAAATCAAACTTTTAAATTCAAAAATTGATTATTTTTTTTTAAATAAGGTGGTTGCAACTTACTTTGTCAATCTCAACATTAAATATATATATTCTCACCGTCTGACATTTGTGGAGAACTGATGAGAGAACAAGAGAGAAAATAGCAAAAAATGAAGTGCAATTCAAGAGTATTCTTATCCGGCATTAAGAGAAGAAATTTATTTCATGGTACTATCAAACGAGCAGCATATATTGATTAAATCGCTTGAGTTAGATTTAAATACTAGGAATTTCAGGTTATTTGTGAGACTTATGAAGGTTGTGATAGAAAATTAATCCGAGCATACCGTAAAAAATGAGTGATTATACTAATAGTCACTTGAATTTTGTACTTTCACTCCTTCTGTTTGGTATTGCTATTATAGCAAAAGATATTTGGATTTTTTCTGAAGTTTTGTTTTTGCTTAAAATAATGGCTACTCTTTTTCTTTGTTCTTTGAATAAGTGATAAATAATTTATGATGATTTCACAATGAATTGACTCTATTTGATGAAACTTAATATCTGATTGATTTGTTTTTCATGTTTTTGCAGGGATAAATTCCTTGGATAATTTATATTGGAATGGCACAGATTACATCCCATCTTAAAATCATACAAATAAATTAAGAAAAAAAATCAATCTTTTGAAAGATATTCTAAAGGTGCTAAATTTTATTTGTCCATCTTGCAATTTTCCCCAATCAGATATTTAAGCTATATACATTTTTTATGTTTTATTTAATTTTAGTATTATAATAATAATAATAATACTAATAATAATAATAATAATAATAATAATAATAATAATTATTATTATTATTATTATTATTATTATTATTCTTTACATTTATCCAACGTCACATATGTAAAGGAGGAATACGAAGCTTTATAGATGCAATAAATATGAATTTCTCCTAAATACGGAATGAATATTTGAAATATAAATAAAATTATCAAATAACTTAAGTAAGGAATGACCATGAATATACAAGTGTTTTTATTTGATATTATTTACTATTTGTGACAATAAAATATTGTGTTGTGTCATATATGTTATTTTATTTTTGTTTTTTTAAATTTTTTAATTTTTTGGTATATTAACTTATAAATGGCTAATTGGCTATTATCTTTTTCTTTTGTTGGCAGTAAAATGTATTCATTATTTTGAAATATGCATATCAAANAATGACCATGAATATACAAGTGTTTTTATTTGATATTATTTACTATTTGTGTAAATAAAATATTGTGTTGTGTCATATATGTTATTTTATTTTTGTTTTTTTTAATTTTTTAATTTTTTGGTATATGAACTTATATATGGCTAATTGGCTATTATCTTTTTCTTTTGTTGGCAGTAAAATGTATTCATTATTTTGAAATATGCATATCAAATTAATAAATAAATAACAAAAATATGATAAGATACCATTGAAATATATGTGATATGACAATACTTAAATTTCTTTCTGCATTTACTTTTAAATTTATAACAATGTCAAGTAATTTTATTTTTCTCCACTTGAAATAAATAGTTTTTAATATATATAAAATAGTGATTTTTAATTAAAAAAGTATTCCTGAATGATAGTTCAAGTAATGTTTCTATTTTAAAAACTAAAATTTGCATATTCTCCCTACAAATATTCATTAATTTGAAATATGCATGTAGATCAAATTAATAAATAAATAACGAAAAGATGATTAGATACCATTAAAATATATGTGATATGACAATACTTAAATTTTTTTCTATATCTACTTTCAAATTTATAACAATGTCAAGTAATTTTATTTTTCTCCACTTAAAAGAAATATTTTTTAATATATATAAAATAGTAAATTTTTAATAAAAAAATCTTCCTGACTGATAGTTCAAGTAATGTTTTTATTTTAAAAACTAAAATTTGCATATTCTCCCTACAAACATAATGTTAATTTATTCAAAAAGGTACTTTGTTAGTATTAGAGAAAAGAATAGTTTTCGTGTAATAATATTTTTCTAAAAAAGTATTTTACTATACACAAAAGCTAAACCAAATTGTTAGTATTAGAGAAAGGGATATTTTGTTTTTAATTATATTTTTCTAACAAAATATTTTAATATACACAAAAGCTAAACCAAATAAGTCATAATTTATAGGCAGTATAATTAAAAAATCGTATCATAATATGTAATATAAAAAAATAGACAAAAATGAAATAAAAGTAGAAGAAATTCAAATAATAATATTTATTTTAATTAATCTTAAAAATATTGCTAGAAGATGTACAAAATAATAATTAAAAAAAATATTGTTTACACTTCATATGAACTCAATTCACAAATTTTAGTCTGATATTTTAAGTTATAAATGACACAATAAAAATGAAAAGCTAATTACAGTATCACAAAGGAAAATAAAATACATGCAAAAGATGACAAAAATTTTATACAAAAAAATTATTAAAATATTTATCGAATTTTCAGTTTGGATATTTGTTTAAAAAATTATCTTCAAAATAATATAATTTTAATTTGATAAATAACTATAGCAAAACTGTCACATAAAACTGCCAAAACCAAAAATTGATAGTTATATATTATTAATATTTGCAGATTTTCAAAAAAATAATAATTTATTAATTACAAAAATACTAAGAAATTACAAACACGCGTAGTCCTTATTAACTTTCCTTTTCTTTTCTTTTTAACTATCCTTATTAATCTCCACAACATTCTTTATAGTGATAACATAATTTGCAACTATTCTTATTAATCTTAACATCAAAATAATGTATATTGAATTTTTTATATATGGTTAATAATTTGAAATTAAAATATTTTGATCTCAATTTGTGGTGTAGTTATTATAATAATTCTATAATGTAACAATAATGTGCGAAAATCATTTTTCCGGTTGATAATATTGAAAAGTTATGCACATAACATTAAACAAAAATATTATTATAATTAGTAATGATGATTTCAAAAAATTATAAAATTGTTATTCTCTTCTAAGTGGCAATCTAATATCAAGTCACTTGATAGTTTTATAACAAAGTATAAATGGATAAAAAACTTATAAACAATAAAATTAACTATTTGATTAGATAATAAATTAAAAAATGTCATGATTAAAAAAAATAAAATCAAAACAATTACGAAAAAAGAAGAAAAAGAAAACTATAATAAAGGAATAGTTAAAAATATGTAGGTAAAATATTTAAATAAGTTAAACATAAAAATAAAAATAAAAACTAACCTAAATCATCCCTAAAATTCCTATATATATATATATATTAATCTTCTACTTATACAATAGAAAAGACAAAAGAAATGTTTCAAATCAGTATTTTGTAAATAAGAAAAACATGTCTTCAACAAAAATGTTTTCAAATTATCATTTCTTAAAAAGAATAAATTGAAAATATTATAAATCTGTATTTTACAAAATATGTCACATGTCATCATTAAATAATTATCAAATTTTTAATATTTTTTTAAAAATTATCTCCAAGAAAATATTAATTTTAATTTGATAAATAATTATGTAAAAATCTGTCACATAAAACCGCCAAAAACAAAAAACTAATAGTTATATATTATTAATAATTTTCAGACTTTTTTAAAATAATAATTTATTAATTAAAAAAAACTAAGAAATTACAAATCAACTAAATGCACGTAGTCTACTCTCCCATTTCTCTCCCACTTCATCTAAATTTTATTTATTAATTAATTTGTAGATTTTTAAATCTTTTAAACTTATCAATAAAAATAATAATTTTAACTCTTTTTTTTGTTGTATAAAGATAAGATTAGTGCTAAAAAGGTTGCAATATGCTTTGTATATTATATTTAGATTTTAGCTAAAAGTAGAGACAAATATTTTAATACTAGATTTTAATTGATCTATAAATTTGTAAATTTAATTACTTAGGATAATTTTCAATTGAACACACACCAGATATGCTATATATTCATCTTCATTATACTAGAAGAAAGAGAAATTGTTAGAATAACGTTTATTGTCTTTGACGAACATACACTTATAGCACATAAATTAGTGTAAAATTTTGTTAGCATTAATTGTACATATACAATTAAAACACTATTTTTTTTTTAATTATACATGCACTTTTGTTACTCAATAATAATTTGTTTAGTTATTTCTAAATTTTAAAAATATTACTATATTTTAAACATCCGCGCAACGCGTGGGTACATATACTAGTTTTTAAAAAAAGTGATAGGTTATAAGTATTTTTTTTAAAAAAAATATCGAGTATTATTTGTAGAAAATAAAAACTTTTTATAAAAGAGTGAAGAAGTAATAGAAGTTTGACAAATTGTTAATACTATGTCTCAAGAAAGATTAAATAATTGACTATAATAAACTTCATAAAAAATATATATTCAAATTTAAGGCCTTCATTCGAATTTGGCTTTAGGCCACCAATTTATTAGAGCCGCCCCTGCTACTAACTATATATTTCATATGTAAATAAAATTTAATATTTATATCATTACTTTTTAAATCATTTATATCTCATATAATGATTATTCTCGCTTACATAAAATTTATTATTACTTCAAATCAATTTCTACTCTACTATTTATATTCACCAAATTCATTATTTTTCATCAAATATATTTACCAACCAAATTGACCAACAAATGGTTCAAACTAACAATGTTGGTTCGTTTTCTCAACTATTTTTAGTAGTAACCATAAGAAAGATTACATCCACTATTCATAGGAACTTATACTTTATTATTTTATTTATAAATTTTTACTTAAATTATTGATTTTATAATATTGATATTATTTTTTAAAATAATGTAGTACATGGTTTGATATTCACGTGCAACACACGTGTCTCAAAACTAGTTATTATTAAAAGTGGAAGATCAAAAGTGCAAAGTTGGATTACCATTTTACCCCCTACACTAAATGAAAAATTATAGAATATTTAATTGATTAAATAACAAATAGTAATTATATCATATTATTAATATATAATACTAAATTCTAAAAGTAGGAAAGTGTTAAGTGAAAATTGAAAGAAGAAAATATCCATAACAAAGTTAAGTTATTAGGCACTTTTATCATTTTAAAAACTAAATTAGTAAATATTATAGCCTCCTCGTCATAAGTGTGGTGTGGTACACACTTATAAAAAGAACTCTACTCGACACAGTTTTGTAGACCCCCTAGGATACTTGATCCTTAGGCTTTGATATCAAGTTTGTCACGCCCTGAGACTTCATCGTAGACATGACATGGCACTCGGAACCCCATTAGGCCCGAGAGCACCAACAGCCTTACTTAACCTGGATAATCCAATACAAATATCAATTTAAATACCAAGGCGGAAAGTAAGGCTCATTCAATTAACCTTTAAGAGAATTCAAAAGAGAAAACCCAATTCGACTCTTAATTGAAAAACCATATTCATCTAACCATCAGTCTACGAGACCTCTATTAACAGAATAACAATGTCTATATCGGGACATGGCCCCTGACATACCATGAAAACCAAAGGTAAGACTAATAAAAGAAAAGTCTGCTTTCTAAAAGATAGAAAGCTCATCACAATGCTAACGATTATCTCTCAATGATCTACTACTACCCAAAACAAAGAATCCGTGACTCCGATCCTTCATCATGAAATGATGTAGCGTCCAAGGAAGATCAGTACGACAAGTACTGACATGCAGCTAGGGAAAGAATACAAAATATACATATATATAACATAACCATAAAGGAAAGACAAGATCATAAGTGCTGACCCAAAACACGTAGACATAGACTTTTCAAAAATCATTAATCCTGAGAAGGGTAGTGTTCACTGACATAATGCGACCCACATACTATATGGATCCGGCCATTGCCCGAGCGAGGTCCCCAATCTAAGCATACCACATGAATTTGAGAAATATACGTATCTGGCGAACCAAACTCTTCCTAGGAGAAGACTATAGAGGCTTCTCTAATTAACAACCTACAACGGTCAGCCATATTTTTGGAGAAGGACCTCCCACATCAGCAAATGCGGTTTTGGGATAAAAAAATGGCCTAATAATACCTGGATTACAACCAAGTCCTAACTATGAGCCAACTCATGATCATTCTATCCAATTCAAGGCTTTTTCCACATTTAAATCAAGTCAAAACTCTCCTCCAAGAATAATATCCAAGATTCTAAGGCTTAAGAATCAATTTACAAGATATGAGAATAATGGACATACCTTTACCAACAAATTTGGTGAAAAATTGAGTAGAAACTGCCTTAAATTACCCCTCTCAAACCTAAATATAAACTTGTGGAAAATAGGAGGTTTAGAGACTTTTTCTGTATAAAATCCTGACTTGCCCCGCTATAGCAGCCTTGCTATAGTAGTCCGACCCACTATAGCAGTTATCATCCCGCTATAGCGCTTGTCAGTGCCCGCTATAGCGGCATGTCGTTCAGGATAGTGGATTGCATTATCTTTAAAGACTCATAAACCCCTAAAAATCCCCATTTTCACAACATACCTTCGACCCTTGACATCCCAAACTATCCTTTCACGCCAAGTTTGATTTCAGGAGTTTTACTAATCCGAATCTATTCCATAAAGCCCTATAAGTTTTCTAATTTCTTGTCTACTAGAAAATATAAATCAAGCCTAGAAATATTACCCCACCCATTTCTGGATGGCCTTATACCTCACCTAGCCCAGATTTCGTCTAAAACTAGCTTAGCCTAAAAATTTTAAGTCACTATCCGACAATTTTTCTAACTCAATTTCTTTCACTATTGGCCTACTCATAATGGTCTGTTAGATACCAATTTACCGATTGTTCGTCTCGGAGTGATCAAATAAGAAAAACTGGGCTAATTTAGAAAAATGGGTAGTACCTGAATCCTCGAACAACTGAGGGTACTTTTCTTGCATGTCTTTCTCGGTCTCCCAAGTAGCCTCCTCAATCGGATGATGTTTCTACTAGACCTTTATTGATTTGTTCTCCTTTGACCTCAACTTTCGGACATCCCGATCATGAATTATAACCGGTTCCTCTTCATACTACAAGTTCTCATCCAACACTATTGAGTCTCACTTGATGATATAATCCTCATCTCCATGGTACTTCTTTAGCATTGACATATGAAAAACTGGATGGACCCCAGACAAGTTCGGCGACAATGCTAACTTGTAAGCCACTAGCTTCATACCGCCAAGAATCTCAAATAGGCCAATGTAGCGAGGGATAAACTTACCCTTCCTACGAAACCTCACCCTTTCCTGGGCTTCCTTAAGAAAATCAACACACAACAGTTTTACATCACCATCCTCAAACCACCCTATGGGCGATCTACATCTCCTCCCATAGAGTGACTCAAATGGTAACATATCAATAATGGAGTGATAATTCTTATTATAAGAGAACTCATATAAAGGCAAGAACTGATCTCAATGTCCTCCAATATTAATCACACATGCTCTCAACATGTTTTCCAATACTTAAATTATCCTCTCTGGCTGACTATTTGTCTATGGATGGAAGGTTGTGTTTAAAGTGAGTTGCGTACCCAAACGCCTCATGCAACATACCCCAATACTTTGAAGTAAACTATGTGTCACGGTGTGAAATGGTAGAAAGGGCACCCAGTGCGATCTTATTATTTCCTTGATATAAATCTTAGCCAACTTTTGAGAGTTGTAGTCCACTCTGACTAGAATAAAGTGGGCTGATATAGTCAACCTGTCCACAATGACCCAAATTGAGTCATACTTTCCCAAGGTCTTAGGTAGTCCCACCACGAAATTCATGGCTATCCTTTCCCACTTCCACTCAGGAATGACATTCTCTGAAGTAAACTTGCAGGCCTTTGATGTTCATACTTCACCTATTGACAATTCTCCGAAGGAACAAGTTCTTCAATCCTGTTTCTCTGTATCAACTGCACTTGAATATTTCAATCAAAACTCTCTCAAATATGAATTCTCTCTTACACAATGGTATTATGCTTGTAGCTCTCTCTGTAAGGCGCATGGTCATGCTTAATAGAGAAGTTATGATCATGCTTAACGGAGAAGGCATAAAAAATACAATATAGGCATAAGATCATGTTCTCTAACATATTAAGAATTCAACAGAATCTAACATAAAAAATATTAAAAGAAAGTTAAAGTATGGTCTCAAGAAAAGAATTGGCTAAAAACCAGATCATAATTCAATCTGTTCATTTCTTACTAAATTTTCATTTCTTGATTTGTTCTCTTATAATTTTTCAAATACCTAAAAACATTTTAAAACAAATCATACTATGTATAATGTATATCAGCAAATAAAATATCTTTTGAACATATTTTGACAATATTTTTTATACAAGGTCGTTTGTGTTACATTTCAACTCAATTTTCAAATCTGTTGAATTGTTGAGTCAAAATGAACCGAGTCTATAACTGAACGGATCATTAATCTACTCAAACTTAAGGGAGTAAAACGAATCATATTTTCATGAGCTAATATTACTACCCAGTGAGGGAATGTGAGAATGTAGCATTCGAGTCAGAGAGCGCACACACAGAGTAGTAAAAGTAATTTATTTTTTCAATTATTAAAGTCTAGTGGAAACTTCATATGTTGATTTTTCAATTATCAAGGTGTAGTGTAAATTTCTTCCTTTTAGTTATCGGTAAGGAATACATTTTTATCACAATCCAAAAACGGATGTGATGACACTTGTTTTATCTCACCAAGACAAGCAGCCTAAAACCCAACACAAAGGAATAATGTGGATAAGATAACATAACTTAAATATATCTCCAAAACCTGGTTGTCACAGATACAAGTATCCGAGTTAAATTACAATATATTCACGAAATACACTGAATGTATTTGTTGCTTGAATAGAACAAGAACATAATATAAGAGTAAAATGAGACTACCGAGATGACAAATAGCTACCTAAAGATTCTTCACAATAAGCCTAGGACATAGAAGAGAAGAAATAGAGTAATCACGATGATTTGGGCTCAAAACCTACACAAGTTTAGAAGAAATGGGTGAGTACCAAACAACCCGGTACCCAGCAAGAAAATCGCTAAACATAAGTTAAAGAAAGGAAGAATACATGTACTCCTATCACATGCCAAGCGAACCTTCACAACTACAACCTGCATAGAAATCAACCCAATCTAAGCAGTTTACATTTTATATGGAACATAGCACAATAGCAACACTTCAATATTTATGGGTCAGCAACACAAAGTTTCACAACTGCACTCACAAGTTCATAGGGGTAATGATGTGCAAAACAAAGAAGTGGAATGTCACATATCATGATACATGTTTGTCCTATCGTTACACACGCGCTGCCTCGCAATATGAGACCCATGGGGGATATATCAGTTCATGCAACTATCACAGCGTGTGGCACGTCTCTCGAATAGTATCAACCATGGCGTGTGGTATGTCCCTCGAACATAAAACATCCTCTTTATTCCTCTTTTCCCATCATTTCATCAAGTACCCATCACAACTGAGTTTCAGAACCAATGCAAATAGGCATGCTCACACAATAATGCAGAGAGGACAACTTCTATCTCAATTCATAATTCATAGCAACTCCAACATAGTATTTCATCAATAACACATCAAGATTTCCCCAAATCATTCATAATATCACACACATCAAATTACTATCACATTATTTTTTCTATCATCCCCATTTATTGTATTTGGATCAATCAATGTGAATTAGTCTACCCATCACCCATTCGCATTACTCCCCAACACATAAGACAAGGAAATATAAGATCCTACAAGCTTAACAAAGGTCTAGAAGTCCACTTGCCTTAAGAAAATCACACAATAACTCCGACACTTGAGCTTTTCCCTTCTGTAGGGTTTTCGAATCAACACAAGCTATTCAAATAAGAAATCACAATAAGAATTTAGAACTATCAACACCCACATTAATGATTTTGAAAATCATGCCAAATTATCCCAAGAACTCATTCCCCAAAACTAGGATAAAATCTAGAAAGTTATATAAAATCATATTATCCAAAGGTTTTGGAACTCAATAGTGAAAATTCCATTGGAAAATAAGTTGAGATCATGCTCAAAACTCTAATTTACTTGAAACACAAGTTGATGAGAAAACCCCCCAATACCCGGGTCTAAATATCTGACTTGAATCTAAAATATTTCTTGAAAATATCTTATTCATGCTTAGGGAAGTTCAAATATGAAATTACATCGAAAATAGAGTTATAATCAACCTTGAAATTCTTAATTTATCAAACTTTAATTTTACCGGGGAAAAATCCAAATTCCCAAGCTTATATGAGGTTAATATGATGAAAATAATTGATGAATCAACAAGTTTATGCCAAAATCAGTTTACCTATGAAATTAGGATCATGCATATACATTTTCATAAAAATAAACTGAGTCCAAATAGTTAAATTCCAATTTTCCCGAAGAAATTCATGGATAAGGAAAGAAAACCAGATGAAGAAATGATTAACGTTTCAAGGAAACTTCATCCAATTCTAAGTGTCAATGATCGCTAGTCAGTATAAAACCCAACTAAATGAGTTGGGGTCGAATCCCACAAGGAACGGTACGTGTTTCAGATTCAAATGGGAAGTATGAATATGTTCAAATCAGTCATAGGAATATAAATTTTTGAATAAAAACATCATTCAAATTAAGGGGCGACACGAATGTCAAATGGGAGTTTAGTTTTGATTATCAACTACGAACAACAGTCACAAACAATAGGAATTAACAATAATGAGACGGGTTCTTGGGATGTGATCGATTATAGGCAATTATAAACATATGGGTAATTGCAACTATTAGTAAATAGCTAGATATTAGTGAGTAAGCTAGGCTATAGTGGAGGTAAACTTTCTCTCGAACAATTTACCATGAATCAAGTGATTTCTCTCGAACATCAACAAGCATGAAAAATAAGAACAACCCACACCTTAGTCCATTCACTCTCTCGAGCTGAATGTGTGGGATTGGGTTTAGGATTCACTCTCTCGAGCTGAACCCAGGTCAACCCAATACCCACAAACCATCAATCAATAATTTTTGTTCTAAAACCTCTCTCTCGAGCAAGCCAAGAACACAAACATAGAACTGCATTTGCAACTACAATTCTTAAATTAAACCACAATTAATGATTAAACTCACTTCTAAACAACATTTAAACTAACAGTTAACAATACCCATAAACTAAATCAGTCCATGATCACACCCCAAGTATTGTGGTTTTAGCTAGACATTATAATAAGGTAAAAACAGTTACCAAATTGATTATCCATCAACTGGGTAAGTGTAATTCTTCCTTACAATGCTCTAATTTGAAGAATCCCAAAGACCACTTCGAATTTCTTAAAAGTGAATGTCTTCAATCCTTCAAAGCTTAGGAAAACTAGAGAACAACTATCTCCAGATGCTAAAAACTTAATAATAGATTGTTCTAAAGAGTAGTTGATGCTAAACTAAATGTCAAAAATGTATTTATAGTCGCCAAAAATGTGCTGCGAAGAGTTACTCGACGAAGTAAGTTGGGCTCGCCGAACCACTCGGCGATCCGCCCTTTGGTACTTCCATCGCCCTTCTGCATTGGCATTCATCATCCTCAAGGTCGTGTAACTTTGGGCAATCTAGTACTGCATCGCTGAACTACTCGGTGATCCGCCGACTGCTTCTTTTCATCGCCAACTTGGTTTTTTCCTTTAGGGCTTGGCACAATGGAACCTTTGGCGGTCTAATGAGCCACTCGACTACTCACCGAGTGCTCTTAGCGATCCTCAGGCTCGCCCTTCTTCATTTCTTCAACTTGTTTGTTCCTCCTTGCCTATTAGTGTCCTTATGTGAGACCATGTGGTTCTTCTGCATAGTATACATATCATTGCATGAGTGTATGGGGTTTATATGACTTGGTGTATCGTGTTAGAAGAATAAGTTTCCATAGGGATGGTAAAAATGAAAGAATTAAACTAACGGTATGGGTCAAGGATGCCCTTAAACAAGTTCGAGTTAAAGAATGTCTCTTCTAACACCTTGCCCGTTCATAAGGTTTAAGTTAACCAGTACCTTTATGGTAAGACAAAGAGTGTCTTATATGCTAATAAGGATGTTTTATAAGGTGATATAGTCTCCCAATGATCGTAAATTAAGATTTGAAGTCAAGCAAGTTGGGAAATAAAAGTTGACAAAGGTTAGAGTAAGTTTCTTTAATAAACCTTCTGAAATTTGGGTTAAATGTCTCGGAGGTTTTTTCCCAATATATAAAGCTTTAGAAGAACCCAATATATGAAATTGAAGGTCTACCAGTCTACTGTCCAACACACTAAACCATTTGTGCATACGACTTCAGAATTGAGAGATATTCAAATTTTAGTGAGACTGCACAAGCAGGCACGTGAAGGTGGGTTCCTCACCCCTATGTCGGTTTAGCTCTATAAGATTTGGTTTTCCTTCGTTCTAACTCATTTTTTTTTTTACCAAAATAAGAAGAAAACAGTCCTAAATCCTCTGTAAAGGTTCCCCTATCATCCAAGCAAAGATCTACAAGATTTCAATGTGGTTTCACCATCGGAACGTTCATGGAGATTGTGTTACTTCTTTCCTCCTCGTTGGTTGTGATTTGAAGGATTCTTCGTGGTGAAGGAGTCTCATTTTTAAGTGGTGTTGCTGATGTTTGGAGGTAATAATTAATTCTCACCCTTCATTTTAATGAGTGATTCCAAGTTATAGCTATTCTATATAAGCAAGAACATGAATAGACGGCTGGAAAATCGTATTTTGGTAGTTATGTGATGTTGGGCTGTTTTGAAGTATTTTCTAATGTTGTTGCTGCTGGAATTTTTGGAAATGATTTGGTTGTGTGTGGTTGTTGTTGATATGAGTTTGGAAGAGATGAAGAAGTATAGATGGGTAATTAATTATAAGATAAATAAGTGTCACGTTGGTTCTATTATTGCATTGCAATTTTCAAATGACTTCTTCTTAGTTCAACGTCTTGTGTTTGAGGAGACTCTTTGTAATTGAGAAGACATGCTAATATATTATAAGCTCCATCAATTTTAAGTTAAGGTTTTGCCCTTTTATTCTCGTATTGCTTATGAAGATAAAGACGTGATTCCAAACGTAATTATTGGACGAACTCACATGATGGTGATTGGAAGCCATAAGTTCGAGTTATTATGGTTATATTGATCGATTATAGGACTGTATGCCTTATATTTTTCTGGCTTTAATGGTTTGAAGACTCATGGTTTGGATTTGGTTTGTGGTTATTTTGTGGTTGGAGAGGAGGGGTGTGGCGATACGTCGAGTTTTTATTACTGTGCAGGCATACTCTATTTGGTTGTTGTTGACTATTATGTAGGCCTCCACTTGTTAATAGCTGCTGCAAAAATGTATGTTACGTCATTAATTTGGGGTTGTAATTTGGAGAAGAAAAGGTAATGAAACATACATTTAAAAAGGGTCTAGCGAGCTAATTACTCTGCTAGTAAGATCTAAATTGCTACTTTGACCCTGCCACGTTAATATTCTGCCTGTAATGGTTATGTGACATGATTTTCTGTAGATTACATACTATGACATGATTTTCTGTAGATTATATAATGTAAGGAAGGGGTACAATCCATATTGATACAACAAGACCCAAAATTGAGGTATGTTAAGGCAAAGCACTGTACTTCCTTTGAGCACGAATTTTGGAATCCTAAATCGTCAAATATTGTTTTACTACTTTATTACTAGAAAGACCTTTGGTGAAAGGCATTGATATTACAGCTGGTGTATTTTTGTGACTCCATTATGTTGCTATTCCACTCGTTCGGTTAGATAGGGTATATGGCTTCTTTATGTCATTTTGTTGATTCTCTTGACTATAGGTCAATGTGTAAAAATTCTTATTCTTCTTTAGGTGTAGTAACTTAAAAAGATTAGAGATGAACAATATGAATTTGAAATCAGTCCTCCTTCCTCGCTAATTTATATTTTTGAAAAACTTTAAAATAAAACGTCGATCTCCAAAACTCTTAAATATCAATCGTAGGTTTAAACTACTAAAGTATAGGTTTTTCTGAAATACTTTCTTTTACAAACCACTAAGGAAACATATATAGATACTAAGTGAAGAACTTTAAGCTCTTTATGAACATCCTCAAGTTTAAGTTGCCTTTCTAAATCCAAGTTAAGTGTTCTAGTTTAATCTACAAGTATATAAGTTTCATGAGATATTTACATGTGATACGAAAGTGATTACGAGATTATGAGGACTAGAGTACCAATGAGCCAAGATTGACAACATGATTCAGGTAACAAATGCATTACAGATCCATGACATTACATGCTATGCATTCTACTTCCGAGCTATAATCGAAAGGTATGGGGCCTATTGCCTATATTTATACGTATGAGACGCATATGGCCACAAGTTGGCCAATATGATCTCGGTTCGCTATCGGAAGGCACCACCATTGCTAGCACTTGGTTGGGTATGACATGCATTTGCATCTCTCTCTCTCTATCTCTCTCTCTCTCTCTATATATATATATATATTCAAGACATACGATTATGCGAGCATACCATGCATATTTAATTTATATAAGGTTTGATGTCAGCCATGGCGGCTACCAGAGTTTCTGTTTCAGGTGGTATCTTTATTCCTTTTTTTACGGTAACTATTTATTATTCTATTTACTGTCTTACATACTAGTACATTTTTATTCGTACTGATGTCCCGTTGCCTGGGGACGCATTTTTGTTTCGTGTGTGCAGGTCCAGGTAGGGATTTTGATTGACCCCTCTGCTAGGATTTGAGGTTTAACTGTGAGTTGGTAAGCTCCACTTTTTCCTGGAGCTTTCATAGGATGTTATTTTTATTGTACAGTTTGGGTATAATCGGGGCCTTGTCCAGACCAGTGCTTATGTCACTCATAGAGGCTATTGTAGACACAATATTCTGGGTTTATTTCTGCAACTTCCAGTTTCCAGCCACATAGGCTTGGCATGTATAGATATGTATGTATGTGTGTATATCTTCATTGTAGCCTTGTCGGCTAGCTAGAACCTTATTATCTTTGGCTTGTCTACCTTCGTCTATATGACTTACCGATATTCAGGTTATGACCTTAAGGGTCCAGTCATAGTATTTTAGATGTTATGGCTGACCGACCTTCTAAGCCCTCAGTTGAGTCAGTTGGTATGTTTATGTGGCTAACTCGATTGCTTAAGGTGTTGAGTGCCAGTCATGCCTTCTCTAGTTTGGGGCGTGACACCTTGCTTCGTTCCTCAATCCATATACATGAAAATCAAGGATTTAACATCAATTATTGGCACAAAATAAACATTTGAGGACACTAAATATATGTAAACAAAGCCCTAAATCAATTGAAATCTTGGACTCATCAAGAAACCATGAGAAAATATCGAGATGAGGATCAAATACTAACCCCCATATTAAATCTAGCAGAATGCCGCAAGAATCACTCTATTTCGAGTTCTAGAACTTCCAATATTCTAAATATACCAAATGAACATAGTCTGAAATTTTGAATTGCCAAACAATAGTATTTATACAAGCGCACCAACAACTTTTATTTTCTTAAAACGGACGTAACTTCCTCATACGATAGAGAAATGACTTGATTCTTTTTTCTAAATGTCTTAAATAATGATACATACCTACTCGTCCAATCAAAACTCAATTATGTGGTCGTCTGCCTAGTCAAATATCATTTCTGCTCAGTAAGCAATTATTTCATAATCGCGATAAAATTTCAATCTCGGCTTAGTGAAAATGCACCAAACATTGCAGATCATTCCTATAATTCATGCTCAAACTTTCATAAGTTTCAGAATAACTTTTTGATCCATAAAATTAATAACGAACCTTTTAGTTGGAACAATTACTGAAACAACGGCAAAACATCCAAAAAAAAAACTTTAAAACTCACTCAAATCTCATTCGGAACTTTCCGGAGATAAACCAAATATGCTACTAGGTTGGAAATGATATTTCGGACTCAATGGATTCACCAAAACACCCAAACAAGGTCACGTTAACCTGATGTTGACCAAAGTCAACTTTAACTTATGAATCTCCAAATTTCCAAATAAGGACATGAAACTCATCCAAAAGCTTTGGAAACTGAACCAAACTTTCAACGAGACCCGATATCACCATTTGGACCTAGTGGAATCATCAAAACTCCAAAATGACATTTCTAACTTCAAGTGTTGAATAAAGTCAAACTTTAGTCGTAACTTTCTCTACATCTCGTTTAATGACTCAAAATCAAACCAAAAGTCTTGGGACCCAAGCCAATAGTCCTATCTTACAATCCCAAAAGTCATATTTCGGAGCTGATGGAACTGACGAAATTCTATTCCGAGACTCGTAGCTACAGTTGACACCAAAAAGCACTTTTAACAACTTTACCCCTCCAAAACTCTAAAACTTCCAAAAGTCATAATTTTTTGGCGTAGCAAATAAATTACTGTAATTATTACCACTAAATAATTGTCGATAAATTAGTCTTTCTATTTTTATTTATAAGCCATTTATAGTCACACAAGTATCTTCCGTATAACTTATTTTAGATTACAAGTTTCAAAAGTAATTTATCATTTTTTAAATGTTGTGCTCAGTTAAATAGTGTTACACTCACATAAATCTCTCTCTCTATATAAAGCTGAATATAGACAATGTAATGTGGCACCTCTCTATGGCCAGCATTTCCATTTATCTTTTATTTCATTTTTTTGAAGTTTTATATTTGTTTTCTATGTTTTATTTGTATTTTAGAAAAAACTGAAAGCATTTAAATGAATTACCCAATTAATCATGTTCTTTAAAACTTCCCTCACACTAATATACATTTAAGTAAATGGAAAATGAAAAGACCAAAAACTTTTCATTTTTCATATTTGTTTATATTATTTAGCCTATAAAATAAACATATTTGAGTATTTCTAACCAACAACAATGAACTCCTCCTCTTTTCTTCATTTCTTCTTTCCTTCTTTTCTTATGATGATAAAGAAGAATATACGGATATCAAATTTCTAGACTTTCGAATTTCTTTAACAAAAGAGAAAAAAAGAAGTACATCATGATGCTTCTGAAGATATTGATAGGAGAAATGTCATATTAAGAGCAAAAATTAATTTGGTTGAAAAATTTATAGGAAGAGTGATTAGTGTATCAAGGGGTAAGATAATTATTTGGAGAAAGAATCCATCTATTTATGGAATTCATATTTTTAGATGAAGAAATCATGAACTTACGTAATAAGAAGAAGAAACCCAAAATCTCAACTTGAATTGCAAAGACAAAATCTTCAAAATGAACTTAGGAAATTAAGAATTGCTAAAGTTGCAAGTCAATCTCCAAAGTCAAGAACTAGAATAAAAGTAATAAAGTCTAACCCCCAAAAACGAGGTTTACATGCCCTATAAATAGAAAAATAAGTCCTAACTAAAAAGGAAATAAAATAAGGAAATAATGTTTCAGGACGTTTCGATCGACGATACTGACCGACGGACTATGGATTGATCTACGGTCCGTAGGTCCCTTCCGTGACTCAGGACTTAGGCAAATTTCTAACTTCAAAATCTTCAAATCTCTGAACCAAACAACGGATCACCAGTACGGACCGTGGATTGATCTACGGTCCGTGGATCCTCCTTCGTAGCTCCATATTTAGAATCTTCAAAATCAGGTACTAGAACCCCTCTCTGAATCATTTGACGAATTAGCAGTACGGTCTGTAGATCAATCTACAGTCCGTCGATTGAAACTGTGGTTTCACACTTGGTCAAGAATTCCCTGATCTTCCTCCATGCCTTGCTAGTCCATCTA
>NC_064284.1:68782127-68813310 GCF_019186545.1 Solanum stenotomum | reverse complement strand
AGCATAGAAACTAGGGAATTTAAGGTTGGAAACTAATTTGAATTATGAAAGTAAAGACGTAAAATCTTAGAGGAGAGGAAAAGAAAAAGAATCACCTTAAAATGGTTGAAATTGGTAAAGAATTGTTCCCAAACTCCCAAGGTCGAGCTCTCAAAGAGTTGGGTTTCTTTTTTGAAATAAAGAAGGAGAATGGGGTTCTACTCTCAGCGATTTTAACAAAAGCAGAAAAATGTTTGCAAAACTGGACACTGTTTAAGTGGCAAGAGGCTTCTCAAAAGCGAACCCCTCCTAAGAGGTTCCCTTCACTTAAGCGGCCCCGTGGTTTCTTAAGTCGCCTTCACAAAAGCCATGAGCAGGCCGCTTAAGTGGCCCCCACCCCTTAGATGTTGTTAGCTTAAGCAAATCGCTTGTTCGCTTAAGCCAACTTCACTTAAGCAATCAAGGGACACTTAAGCCGACGCACCATATATCAGATTTTTCAGAAAAGAGGCTTAGTGTCTAAACAATTCTAAAATGCCCTCGAAATTCAGTTGGAGTCAAAACAATGCAAACCAAAAGTGCAAACCACTTGGAAACAACATTTCGGACTCAAAAAAAATACAAAACAGCCATCCGAGTTCATTTCGTCAAAATGTTGACCAAAGTCCACACTAAAACAAAGAAACACAACAAAATGGCAAAAGCTAAAATAACTCAACCCGCCACTCTCGGAAACAAAAACCTAAGGTCATTCTAGATAAAACTCAATATTCTGGAGCTAATCATGCTAAGGAAAGTTTATTCCAGGCAATTTTTACTGAGTAACTTTTCCCAAGTCAAACTTTTGGCTAAACTCAAAAGCTAAAACGTCTAATCGCACCAACTCCAAATGAAAATACTCAAAACCCAAATTAATCATCACACACGACCAAAATGACCCTTCCTAAGCTGATTGTTGATGAAATTCTATCTGACACCAGAATCTCTAGGTGTTGACTAAAGTTAACTCTTTCAAGCATTAAGCTTTTAAAACTCCAAAACACGTACCAGACTCAACCAAATACCTTGGAAAGCGTGCCACCCAACACAGCACAACACAAAAGCTATAAGGAAGTTATGGGAATGGATAGAATATGAAAAGCATGCATAAAACATTGAAATTACCCTGAGGGTCAATAAATATCAAACCATCAATGGATATTTACTCACCTATTATTGTCTGCCTAGAAACTTATAGAAGTGTCTAAGCATGCAGTTGCTCAGAGAAAACGACAAACAATTGTCTAGGCTAATGGATTTTTGCATTGAAAATCTCACTTTCCAAATTTTAACGTTGAGCTAAAGACAAAGAGGAGACCGTCAATTTGCTTCTTTCATATCTTGAATGTCCACCCTAGTTGAGACACGACACTTGGAACCAAAAGAGAATTCAAGCTAACCCTTAGCATAGCATCTCAAATCATATTATAGTAAACTGAAGTAAGAATTTTCTTTTTTATTTCAAAAATGGACATGCTAGATCATATATCTATATACAAATAGAAAGATCAACCAGTGGATTCACCTTTTATAACACATCAGAATTTTGAAAGAAAGAAAAGAAGTTTTTGGGTTGTAGGCTATGTTTACGGGTCCCATCTATGGACCGTACAAAGTTCTACAGGCTGTAGATGGCACTCGTATGAAGAGGGAAAATATTATAATTCAAAAAAATCCCAGTACTCTTTTTACGGTTCACCAGGATGGCTTGTCGGTCTTTGTACGAGCGGTAGATAGGTCATTTAGGTATTCCCTAGACTCAGTGAAATTTCAAGGGTCCAAGTGGGTTTTTACGATTGCTATCTATGGACCGTAGGAAGACCTACGAGTTGTAGAAGTGTTCCGTCAAAATATAGGTGATTTTATGGTCCTAGTACTTGGTCTATGGTTGACCACTACGGGCCATAGAGAGTCATTTGGTCCGTAGGTCGGAATTGTAGGTCGATGTCTGGCAGATTTTTTAAAGGGCTTTTGGGTCTTTTTCTAAATGTTTTAAACCAATTCTATGTTGTTTTTCCTTCTACCCTAATACTTAAGTAAGAATTATATTTCAGATTTCTTTTCCTATAATGTGTTGATATCTACCATATTTTAGGTGTTTTAAATCTTAATTTTCGTTATTGAAATATTTTTAATTACATTTAAAATTATTTAAATATGTTTTTTTTTTTTTAAAATATAGTAATTAATAAGATTAGTTAATTCGAGGTTATATTTATAATAAGTATAAGTAATGATTCGAGCTTATATTTATAATAAGTATAAGTAATGATTCACAAGTTACCAAATAAACATAACAGAACACATTAGACTGGATAAATGTCGATACTTATAGAAATCAGGTGTATAGTTCATATATGTCGAACCAAAGAGAGTCGGACATTAATAGTATTGATCGTACAAGTCTTGTCCCCTATATTACGTGATTTGATAAATTGTGAATCATTACTAATATTTGTTACTAAAATGACTTCCTATTAAGTAATTTTTTTAATTATTATGTTTAAATAAAATTAAACTATATAATTTAATAATTTTTAAATGTAATTTGTAAAATATTGGGCTAACGGCAACTCAAAACACATTAGACCTGGTAAATGTCGATAGTTATAGAAATCATGCATATAGTTCATATATGTTGAACCAAAGAGAGTCAGACATTAAGAGTATTTATCAAATAAGTCTTATCCCCTATATTATGCCGATTTGAATAAATTGTGAACCATTACTTATATTTATTACTAAAATGGACTCCAATTAAGTAATTTTTTAATTATTATTTTTAAATAAATTTAAACTAAATAACTTAATAATTTTCAAACATAATTTGTAAAACATTTTGAAAACGATAACTCAAACACATTAGACCTGATCAAACAGTGTTTTCTACTATTTTTTTGCCAAATATATTGGGAATATTTATGGCTAAACAATATGAAGATGTGTATAATTAAAGTGAAAAAAAAATTACTACTGATGTCACAATTTTTACCATTTAAAAAATAAGTTTTTTTTACCATTATGACTAAAGTATGGCCAAAGAATATATTTAATTTTTATAATTAATGTTCTCTTTGGTGGAATTTATAGTCTTTTTCCATACTTGACTATGGAATCATTAAAAATTAATGACTATTGGAAACATGATTGAAGAATATAGAGATCCCAAGAATATATTTAATTTTCAAGTTAAAAGAGTACAAAAGCTCAAAAAGAAACTAGTTAATACTCCCCGTGTCCCTAATTACTTGTCCATTTTTCCTTTTTTAGTTGTCCCTAATTACTTGTCCAATTTGACAAATCAAGAAAGAACATTTTTTTTACCTATTATACCCTCAATTAATTATTTTGAAAAAGGTAGAACTTATTGAAAATTTTAAATTTTGAATTCACCCACTTCATAATTAATATGAATGAAATGGTAAATTCATTATGTCAATCATTATTTTATTAATAAGTGTGTCAATTTAAAAATGAAAATATAATTAGAAACAGAGAAAATAGTATAAATAATTTTTTTTTTACCATTCTAATCAAATTATGACCAAAATTTTCTGGCCAAAAGTATCTTTCCTTTTCTATACTTGTAGTAGTAATATTTTTTATAATAGGCCCAAGAAAGAGAATCTTGTTCTCCACTAGCTAGAAAAACTAAACTATAAAAAAGTTGTTCAACGGAATCGATTCTCAATTTGGCCAATGAAATAATCATAGAAATTGAGAAACATTTCCTTCGAGGTCCACACAGCCACGTGCTGCAAACTGCAAGGAAAAATCTCTGTACAATTTCATATACTCTGTTTCTATTTACTTGTCAAATGTTTTATAATGTGATTTTTTTTTATTTGTTATTTTTTACAAATCAAGGAAGATAATTTTTTTCTTCCTATTATATCCTCAATTAATTAATATTGAGTTAATATCTTTAAAAAATGTAGTGAGTAAATGCTCTGTATCTGTCCAACAATATTTGTCCACAATTGACTTTGCACATTTCTTACGAAACTATAGATAGAAGGGTAATTTTACGATATCACCATTTGAATATAACAAATACAATGTCTTATAAATGTAATAGGGAAATAACTATATTTAACGATAAATGTTAATTAGGAACTAAGTGTAAAATTATCCATTAATTTCATAAAGTGAACAATTATTGTTGGACATTCCAAAATAGTATAGTGGACAATTATTGTTGGACAGACGGAGTATATATTTAAGATTCTATCAATTAATAGGGATAAATGATAAACTCACTATGCTAATTATTATTTTCTTAATAGATGTGTCAAGTCAAAATTTGACAAGTAAAGATACGGACGGAGGTCATGGAGCTAGTAATGAAATTAGCAGTTCAAATCAAAAACCATAAACTAAATATGTATGCCAACAATATCATATTTTCCCCCCTTAGCACAAAATACTGGAAAAAAAGAAAACAATTGAACTTCAAATGAAAAACCATTAACTAAAACTATTTTTTACCCTTGGAATTTGATTTAGTTAGAGTATTCTTATAAGCACAACAACCAATGAGATAAAGCGATATGAGAATGACCAAAGTTATGATGAGAATGAGATTAGATTTCTTCCATTCTTTCCTGAGATTTCCAAGTAGGCCACCTTTGCAAGAATCACAGTTGTAGCATAATTGATTAGGGTCATTGTTCCAGATAGAGCAATCAACATCTACTACTCCATTTGTTGGGTTAATCCACAAGGTTGGGTTCATATACTGGTATCCACAAATTGTTGGAGGTTTACAACATCCAGACTGGAATATAATTAAGGAACAAGTAATGCTAGTGTTAGAACAAATGAAAAATAATAAAAATCATCAAGGTTAACATTGTTTATGTCAAATTTGTTCTTACTTCTTAAGCTAATATATATATATATATGTGTGTGTGTGTGAGATTCATCAATTGAAGGAAGGTAGGCTCATTTTCATGTAGAGCCACATGAAATATGTAAAAGATGCTTACATGGACCATGGTTGTCAATCCTATCTTTATTCTTCTTCCTCTCTCTCTCCCTCTGTATTCTCCATAACAATTTATGTGATACTACTGATACAATTTGTATTATCTGTCCCAGTTTATATGACATAATTTTATTTTGGGAAAAGGGTCAAATATGCCCCTAAACTATTCGAAAAGGTCTAGATATACCCCTCATTTAAAGTTTAGCTCACTCGTGCCCTCGCCGTCCAACTTTTCGTCTAGATATGCCCTTATGGGCGTTAAACGCCAAATGGAATTGCCACGTCATTTTTACATTATCACCTGGCATTGGAAAATGGTCAAATATACCCCTAAACTATTCGAAAAGGTCTAGATATATCCCCCTTTTAAATAAACTACCCGACCCATTTTCAACAATTTTTTTAAAATTTTTATTTTTTTGGTAAATCACGAAAATGAGTAATTGACTAATAAAAAATAGGAAAAATATGAAAAAATATATAAAATTAACGCCAAAAATTCGCAAATAAATATAGTAACCTTAAATTCAACAATTTCAATTTTTTTTTAAAGTTTTATTTTTTTTCGATAAATCACGAAAATGAGTAATTGATTAATAAAAAATATGAAAAATATAACCTAAAAATTCAGCATAAAGTCATTTTCATATTTTTCATATTTTTTATTAATCAATTACTCATTTTCGGGATTTATTGAAAAAAAATAAAAATTTAAAAAAATTGTTGAAATTGTTGAATTTAAGGTTACTATATTTATTTGTGAATTTTTTGCGTTAATTTTATATTTTTTTTCTATTTTTTATTAGTCAATTACTCATTTTCGAGATTTACCAAAAAAATATAAATTTAAAAAAAATTGTTGAAAACGGGTCGGGTAGTTTATTTAAAAGGGGGTATATCTAGACCTTTTCGAATAGTTTAGGGGTATATTTGACCCTTTTCCAATGCCACGTGGTAATGTAAAAATGACATGGCAATTCCATTTGACGTTTAACGCCCATAAAGGCATATCTAGACGAAAAGTTGGACGGCGAGGGCACAAGTGAGACAAATTTTAAACGGGGGTATATCTAGACCTTTTCGAATAGTTTAGGGGCATATTTGACCCTTTTCCCTTTTATTTTTAGTCAGTTCAAAAAGAATGACACATATTTATATTAAGTAATCATTTAACTTTAAAATACTCATTTAACCTTTAATTAAATGATTTACAGTCATACAAATATCTATCACTTATTTTAGAGCACAAGTTTCAAAAGTTTTCCTTTCTTTCCTAAACTTTGTGTAAAGTCAAACTAATTTTTCCGTAAATGTCAAATAAATAAAAGACTTGAAATAAATACTCAATATCCAAAAAAAACTTCCTCCATCCTTTTTTATTTTTGAGTGAGGGGATCGAGGGAGAGAATAAAGTGGTAAGACAACATCTGTCTGTGAAACACTTGTTTTTGCAAACAAGCCTCTTCAGAAGCAAAAGCTGTCAAATTACATATGTAAAAACCTTACCTTGTTACTTTTGTTTTTGCTGTACCTCAAACACTAGTAAAGACAATTACAGTATAACTAAGCCAAATTGATTAAGGGTGTGTTTGGTACGGAGAAAAACATTTTCTGGAAATAAACTGCCTACATGAACTATCCAACCTTGTTTGAAACACGGAACAACACATTAAATGAAACATATGTATGTATGAAATTAGTTTACCTGAATAGGTGATAGATCAGCAGCAAAGAACTGTTCCGCGGTAACATACTGATTGTTAAGCTTAGAACAAATAGCAGAATCAGCCAAACATGCCCTAATATTGCCCCAATTATCAGGGCCTACAATATGATCCCTCAACCAGTAAGAAAACCCTTCAAGCCTATAATCACGGTAAGCTCTTCCAGGCACCATATAATCCCCGGTTGGACCCGTGACCACAAAGGCAAGTACGAGGAGCACGAGGAGAAGGACGATAAGAAGGGCCATACACACCAAGTAGACACCTAAAAGGCCTTCTTTTTTCCAGTAAGCTCCAATAAAGCCAGTCAAAGAAACCAACATGATGGCAATTCCAATGAACACGACTGGCCATCTGAGCCAGTGAATGCATTCGTTGTCAGGATTTGAAGCCAGCCAAGTGCCTGATGCGATTATAGGGATAGAACACATGAATGCCAAGAAGTTCAAGAAAGCTGTTATGTTATTACTCGAAGACATGTTCGATTCACACAATAAATTTTCGCTTTTGTTGTGAGAAAGATGTGTTTTTTGCAGATGGTTTATATAGCTCTGTTTATTTGGAGTTTTGAGTGCCTATAGAGGAAGATAACAAGGGAAAGTGTAGTAGGAATGGTATATATTAGTGGCAAAAGTTTCGTCCAATGAAATTCCCACAAAAGTACATCCACAACACACTACATTGCACCTATCTATATATATATATATATATATTTGGCCAAGTTTTTTTAGTTTTCAATCGTATAGCCCACTATTTTCATATACCAATATTAACAACACACTAGTAACGTTTGCCAATTTGCGTATTTTTTCCTATTATACACCCGATATGTAACATTATACAAAATATCGATTTTGTTTTTTGCAAATAATTTTTAAAAACTCAATTTGGGGAGATTTTGAGCTCGGGTTAAGGCAATTTTGAGATTTTATTGTGTGGTAAGTATTACAGCCCGTTTCGAATCATGATGACACCTACTATAAGCCATCAGTAGGTAAGTCAACTTGTAACCAGGAACAAAAAGTTATGGATATAAGGGAAGAAACATTGTGGAAGCAATAAAATAACAACAAAAACAGACAACAAGTGGAAGCAAACCAACATTATATATAAGAGATCTCTCCCAAACCCTGAAAGTCACGAGTACAGAGTTGTCTAAATAAAAGAATACAAGTCCCACAAGTGAACCTCAAATACAAAACTTGTCTCAAAATGCAAAGACTAGTTATATGAAAAACAGAAGGAGACCGGTAAGTCCAAGGCGCCAAGTGCTCACCTTCGCCTCTGATCAACAACTAAAACAAGCTCGAACGATTACCACTGATAACTAGTACTAGATCCTGCATCATGAAACATATGCAAAATGTAACATCAGTATCACGATCTAAAGTATACACTAGGTGTAACATGGCGTATAGAACCCCAAGAGGCCCACACAAGCCACTTAGCATACATCATACAAGATAATAGAAATAAAAAATTCAAAAGATAGAATTTCATATTTCAAAAGAGTTTGACAAAGAGGAAGTCTAAAATCAGTCTCAATAAGCCACCTAAATATCATAAGAAGTGGTTAGAACGTAATCCATACACCACATACATCATTCAAAACTAGAAAGACATAAAACAAATAAAAGTGTCTCGGTCCTCGGAACATGAGGACTCACCAATCTCTTGAAATCTGAAAGAAATCAACTAGCCACGGGAAGGGTTGTTCATGGTTATGTTTAAAAAAACCAATCCGAACCAAACTAATTAAAATAATCGATATTTGGTTTTGTTTGGTTGAGTTTGGTTTTAAAATTTGAACATTGATATTGTTTGGTTTGGTTTTGGTTTTACTCAAAAACAACTACAAAAATAACCAAACCGAACCAATAGATTAGATATATAAATATTACAATCATTTATATATTATTCATAAAAAAATATAAATTTTTTGTTGAATTTAACTTTTGTCTTTAACTTTATCATTTTCTCTAGCCCAACACTTAAATTTTAGACTAGCTATTACAATTCTACGTTCAAGTCCATCAAAATATATTACTTTAGTCTTTACCTACCCTACCTCACATAAGATAGTCATACTTTCTCTTAACTGAATCACTTTGTTCAGATAATAACTCAAGTATTGCATAATTGCTTAATTGGGCCGATAGTAACTTTCATGTGGATTGTTCATGTACTAGGTGTTTGTGTCTATCGAGATATGTATGTCCTCAAAGTAGAAAATGTCACTACCCGAGCCTACACCCTGGATGTGGTCGGCACTCGAGAACCATTGTTGGTCCCCAAGCGAACCCTCATCCTAGCTAACTACAACCGGACAACTGATTCAACTATATAAAGCTTAAAAACTGAATAAAATTCATGAAACTCAAATACAAAGCTTTAACTCAAATGATTTACTCTGAATGTAAATAGAATATTCAACAAGCCAACAATAGGCAACTCAAGTCTTTAAAACATTTAATAAGATAAATGAAACAGACTTCTCAAACTCTACGATCCATCTATAAAGCCTCTAACTGATAAAGATGAAAGTCGGGACAAGACCCACGATATCCTAACAACCGATATAACTGAAAGGACAAGTGGAACCCTCCGGAAGAAAGGAGGCTCACCATAGCTAACTCGAACTGCATGTGGTATCAACGAAACGCCTGTTAATGATCCCGAGTACCTGTATCTACATCATGAAATGATGCAGACCAAATGGCTTAGTACATGGAATGTATGAGAATGTAAGGGGAATTCTAAAGCATAAATATAAGCTTGAACTAGTGGAATAGAAACATACTTACCTATTCTAAACTCACTCAACTCAACTCCACTCAAAGAAACATAGTTCAATTCAACTTAGAGAAAATATGACCCAACTCAATGATAAGATATTCAACTCAGTGAAATAAGGCTCGACTCAATACTAAGATACTCAACTCTGGATACTCAACTCTGGATACTCAATATAAAGCAACAGTACAGATGCAATATATGGAAAACTTTTAAAACAATAAAAATCAGCTCAATGTATTGAAAACTGCAACAGTAACTTAGTTTGTATGCAAGGATACAAGATCAAATCTGCTTGTATATGAATATACAAAGTAAACTCTGTGTACATAAGAATACAAAATATCTCTGTGGGAGTTTCTCTAACCGACAACCATCACTATGAGCTATGTGATGATACAGGGTCTTGCCGCACGCTGTCAGGGTCGTTCTATACTTTGTCGGGGTATAAAACCTACTCAATAAGTGGATCCACTAGTCTATGCTAAAAACATTAAGGAATCATCTAAAAAGTATGACCCTTTTCTACCTATGTTGGCTACACGGTTTATGGAGACTTTGAATTATCTGAACTCAAACTCGTCCCCATATCGGTGCTCAATACTACTCCCAAAATGTAACTAGCTCACATATTTAAAAAAACATAACTCTTTCGGTGGTTTGAGATTATTACTCAAAAACTAGCTCAAAAGCTCTTTTGGAAATCTCAGTTTCGTCTCATCTTAAATGTGAAAACATTTACTCTTGAAATACTTAGTTCTCATATATCATTTTAAAGAACATGAACTCAACTCTGCTCTTTCCCAAAAACATTTCAAAACCATATTCAGAAAGTCATACTGCATAAACATTGATGGTATATCTAAATACCATATTGCTCATACATTGATGGCATACTCGATTGTCATACTAATCATGTTTTAGAAAACTCTTTTCTCAAAACTCATCTTTACTCTCTCAAAACTCAATTTAAGAACTCAAGTGTTGGCTTTAAAAAACTTTTTAAAATTTACAACTCAAATCATAGGGTTCATGTGGAATTATGAAATGAACGACTCAACCTAGGGATCTTTATAACAATAAAAAACCCCAGTACTCAGAACTCAAGACTCAATGATACTACTCATCTCTAGACTGCTCGACTCATAGGGTTCATGCAGAATTATGGGCATGAAAGACTCGATTCAAGGGTCTGAATAACAATATGAAACTCATGTATACAACTCTTCTCATTCTCATACTTACTTGCTCAAAGCATAGTTCAAATTGATAGTTGATCACAAGGGATTCACATTTGATCTCAATGACTTTCTTGAACTCTACTCTTAACTCTCTCTTGAATGTGAATTATGAATTCAAGAGTTATGGTTCATGATATTAAGGATCTCGTGATGATAAAGTAGACTCATGAATACATTCTCCTCATTCTCATACTCACTTGCTCGAGTCTTGGAACACGTTATTAGAAATTGTAGAAGACTCATAAAAAAGACTCAAAGGGACTTTCTCAAAATGTTCGGAAGAGCTCTCAAACCTTGACTCCTAACTCTACCTTGAATTTTAATTATGAATTCAAGGTTACGATTTATGATANCATATTCAGAAAGTCATACTGCATAAACATTGATGGTATATCTAAATACCATATTGCTCATACATTGATGGCATACTCGATTGTCATACTAATCATGTTTTAGAAAACTCTTTTCTCAAAACTCATCTTTACTCTCTCAAAACTCAATTTAAGAACTCAAGTGTTGGCTTTAAAAAACTTTTTAAAATTTACAACTCAAATCATAGGGTTCATGTGGAATTATGAAATGAACGACTCAACCTAGGGATCTTTATAACAATAAAAAACCCCAGTACTCAGAACTCAAGACTCAATGATACTACTCATCTCTAGACTGCTCGACTCATAGGGTTCATGCAGAATTATGGGCATGAACGACTCGACTCAAGGGTCTGAATAACAATATGAAACTCATGTATATGACTCTTCTCATTCTCATACTTACTTGCTCAAAGCATAGTTCAAATTGATAGTTGATCTCAAGGGATTAACATTTGATCTCAATGACTTTCTTGAACTCTACTCTTAACTCTCTCTTGAATGTGAATTATAAATTCAAGAGTTATGGTTCATGATATTAAGGATCTCGTGATGATAAAGTAGACTCATGAATACATTCTCCTCATTCTCATACTCACTTGCTCGAGTCTTGGAACACGTTATTAGAAATTGTAGAAGACTCATAAAAAAGACTCAAAGGGACTTTCTTAAAATGTTCGGAAGAGCTTTCAAAACTTGACTCTTAACTCTACCTTGAATTTTAATTATGAATTCAAGGTTACGATTTATGATAGGAAAGGTATAGTGATGATTTAAATGAGTTTTAGATAAATAAATCATGAGAAACGGTTCAAAAATACTATCTAAGAAGCAAGTCCGCGACGCGGAGATCCATATAAATATTTGGCCACGCAATAATTTTGAAATAGTGGATTCTGTGTTCTCTCCATAATGTGGAGAGGAAAGTTTTACTTTGAAGGAATAGATCCGCGTCGCGGACCTAGTACTTTACTTCTGTCCGACTTTTTCTTACTCATTTTTCGACCCTAATTCGCCTAGAATCGAATGGTTTCTTTCCCAATCACTTAGATTCGAATACTCAACTTATGTAAAAGATAATCTACTCCAAACCACCCTCAGTTCACTAACTTTATATTTCAAGAACTCATCAAACCAATCCTAATTCAAGAACGAAAGCACATTCAAGAGCACTAATCAAGAACATCAAACCCTCAACTTTCTAGGATAAAATTACGCTGAAAATAACATGATTGGCGCGTTGTTGAATGAACCCAACACTATGAAAGCTAACATACCTCTTAGGGATCAAACCATTGGCGAAAATCCATAACGAAACTCAAGAATCTCGACGAACGCTTTGATCCTTTCCTCTTTTCTCCTTTTTTCTCTTCTTGAACTCTCAACTAAAACCCTAAGAATAGATTAGGATTATAAATTGAACCTAATCAGATTAGACCCTTAAAACCTTGCTAAACACGAATTAAATTTGATTGGGTAAGGAAAAGATCAAAATACGCATCACTATTTTCGGGTAACTTTCCTTAACTGGGCAGCCTAAGTTCAAAAAGGCATATTTTACTCATTCGAACTCTAAACTTAGCAAACTTGATGGCGTTGGAAATAAAATTCAAAGATCTTTCATTAGATATCTTATGGGTCACCTAACTCATCATGTATTAAAGTTATGATAGTTTGAAGTTGACCCAAAACTTAGAAGAACTTAGGAACGACTTGATTGAATTCTCTTTAGTTCTTCTTTAAACTCAAGGTGCTACATCTAGTGACCTTAACATTCAAGAAAATTTCAAATTCCTTGGTAAAATCCTACTTACAACGAAGGATAGTTCGAGTCTTAGCTCAAAAAAATTTCGGGGTGTTATAGACAAAACCAGAATAACTGAACCAAACCAACAATAACCAAACTAATGATTATTTTTTCATTTGGTTTGGTTTTAGAAATTTGAAAACCCCAACTAGATTGTTTTGGTTTTAGTTTTAACCAATAATCGATTCAAATCGAACCATGAACACCCCTAGCCATGTGAGTGAGGGGTTGGAGTGTGGGACCCTACACTAATGAGACAATGTAGGCACAAATATGCGTTAGTATATGGAATGTACTAAGTATGGGGCAATATGAATAAAATAAACATGATAGTATGAATGACTTAAAACATGTAAGGCATGACCAATATTTGAACATTTAAAAGCTTAACAAGGAAATGACATGTAAATCATGAAATATGGTCAATACATTAAAATAAGAGACATAAGAAAAGCTTTGAAGAAATATAGTCATTTTTGTGGGATATTAGCTTTAACCGACAATAAGACCATGAGAGCAATGTCATGAAATCCAGTATATCCCTCATACCAAAAGAAGGTGAATCTACTTGTCAAGGTAGAATCCATATATATCATCGTTTTCTTGATTGGATCCACTAGCTAGGTCATTTAAGATAATCCTACAGGGGCATGTAGTTTGGGACTAGAGGTTGCTACTAGAGACTACCCTAATTGAGTCCCTACCTCAACGCCCTCTCGGTGCTAAGTCTAAATCCCAACGAAATAGGTAACAGTCAAATATCATTATAACACAAGTAAGAAAATGATCAATACTGATCCACATCTTTAATACCAAAACATAGAATAGCTCCTTAAATTGTACTTCAACATTGGTGAGAAAACCTTTCACCAATGAGAATCCATATGTGAGAAATTACTTTCACAATCATGATCATATTCGTATATTAGAAAACCTTTCACAATAAAATTGACACTTTCATCGAAAAGCACCCTATCACCATAGTCATCATTTTCATAAGACATGCATAATTATTTAAAGTTCATAGTTCATGGATTCATCATAGGTTCATAGTTGAAAAACATAAGTTAGGCATGGGTTAACATATTTCAACTAAATATCATGTATTAACCTTGACTCATCCGTTAGAAGACTTAATCAAAAGTAATAAATCATAATTGAATGAAACCCAAAAAGATTGAATTGGATCTCTAACTTGATCAATTGAAATTAAATTGATGAGGAATGGACTCTATGGGTGAATACCCACATACCTTGTTATTCAAATCATAGCAAGCCCAAGATGACTGGTGAATTGATACCCTTGAATGAATCCTAACTTCTTCTTTTTCTTAGGTTGAGAGGAAATTGGGGAATGAATTTTGTTAGGTTTTGGGGAATTAGGAGAATGGGGTTGAAGTGGGTAGTTTTAGGGATTAAAAGCTTTATATAGGTCTTAGGGTAGAAGACAAACCGACATAGTATTGGGTTTAAATAATTAGGAAAAGACCCATAATTCCTAAAAAATGTCTAACTCGATCTATGGTTCTGACCTACGGAGCGTAGAACTTTCTAAGGTTTGTACTGGTCAACTGTAGACCAAGTACTTACAAATCACTTAACTTTTGATGGGGTCTTTCTACGGTCCATAGACCGTAACCGTAGAACTCATCTTGAACCTCAAAATTTCACTAAGTCTGGACCTACCGGTCCACATATGAGGCATATCTATGATTCGTAGATCCTATGATGGACCACACTGGTAAACCATAGAAAAGGTACCGATACTTGATTTTTAAAAATTATTTTTCTCTCTTTTCTACGAGATTGGTCTACGATCTTTAGGAATACCTATGAACCATAGACTGGTCTGGTAGATCTAAACCTAGTGCTACAATTTAATGTTGTCCTTCCCTTTTGGAATCCTAGCTGTTAAATTATCTTTCCTTGAAAATATTCGTCCTCGCATGAAACTCAAGACAACATACAGAGGGTAGAGGAAAAGATCTAACAACCCAACAAGAATGCAACTCCATCAAAATGCACATAACCAAGGAAGAACATCAATTCCAAGCTAAAATATATTCACAACATCATTTCATAAGGCAAACATGCAAGTCATAATCAAATGCACATAATCTTGAAGAAATCAATCAAGCTAACTCATTTTTCTCAATAATCAAATTTTCATGAGCATGCATGCATGTGAAACATAAGAATGACTAAGTCACATGAAACCAAAGGAATGAACCATGAGGAAGTAAATACCTGAAGCTAGAATAGGATCTGAGAGAAAAATATGGGGATAATGGGACATCATATCGGCCTCGGCCTCCCAAGTAACACCCTCAACTCTTTGATTCTTTCATCAGATCTTTACAAACGAAACTTCCTTATTCCTCATATTTTTAACTTGCTGGTCCAAAATCTCTACCAGAACTTTTTCATAAGAAAAGCTCTCTTTTATACCAAGACTCTCCAATGATGCAATAGATGTCGAATCACCAACACATTTCTTCAACAAAGAGACATGTAAAATCGGATGTACCGATGCTAAGTCATTAGGCAAATTAAGTTCTTAAGCAACTTTACCAATACGCCTTAAAATCTGATATGAACCCACATAACGGGGACTAAGCTTTCCCTTCTTTCCAAATCTCATTACACCCTTCATGGGTGAAATTTTCTAGTAGACCCAATCATCAACACAAAATTCTAGATCTCTTCTTCTAACATCGGCATAAAATTTTTGTTGACTTTGAGTCATTTTCAATCTTTCTCTAATAAGCTAAACTTTATCCATAACCTCATGTACCAACTTGGAACCTATCAAAGCAATCTCACCAACTTTAAATTACCCTATAGGAGATCTACACCTCCTACCATAAAGAGCCTCAAATGGAGTCATACCAATGCTTGAATTGTAGCTATTATTACAAGCATACTTAATCAAAGGCAAATGATCATCCCAATTACCCTAGAATTCAATCACACAATCTCACAAAATATCTTCCAAAATTTTGATAGTATGCTCTGTTTGCCCATCAATTTGAGGATGAAAGGTCGTACTAAGCTTGACATGAGTACCAAGCCCTTTTTTGAAAGAATTCCAAAATTGAGAAGTGAATTGGGTACCACGATCGGAGATAACAGATATGGGAACTCTATGCAACCTAACTATTTCCCTTAGATACAACTTAAGATAATCTTTCACTGAACAAGATACCCTGACGGAAATGAAATGAGTCGATTTCATCAAACGATCTACAATAACTCAAATCAAGTCATGTTGTTGTCGGGTATGGGGTAAACCAACAATAATGTCCATATTCAAATTTTTTCACTTCCAAGTAGGGATACTAATATATTGAGACAAACCTCCTGACTTTTGATGCTCAACTTTCACTTGTTAAAAGTTAAGACACTTATCCACAAATTGTTATAAAATAATTTATGCAAACATTACAACTTTTAGTTATTGATAAATTTTAATTTTAGTTATCATAATTCAAATTAGATATATTTAATCTTCAATTAATTATAATTTGAGTTAAATACAGATAGTCTTCATTTAATAATATGCATTTTTTCACTTCGATAATATAGCTTCACAGATTTAATAAATTAATAAATATTAAACCATTTACTTATCAATGTGTTATGTTAATTATTATTGTTACTCTATATTTAAAGAAATATAATTCTAAATTTAGCTTAAAAACAAAATTTATAAAAAAAATTATATGTTAGTTTCTAGTTTAAATTTAAATGTTAGTTCCTGTTAGCTTAAAAGTTTTCTGAATATATTATCACATAATTTGTGTTGTATTAAATTTTGTACAAGTGTCTTTGAAAAGTTTGAAAATATATTTTTAACCTGGAATTGAAAGAAGTTTTTCTCGATTTACAAAAAGTAAATGAGTTTAGTTGCAATGTAGAACCATGTGTTAAAGTAAAAAATTAATTCAATGGGACCCACTAATTCAATACATACTACTCCCTTCGACCACTATTGTTTGTCAGGTATACTAAAAATAGTTATCCAAAATTAATTGTCAATTTAAACAATCAAGAAACAATTAGTCACCTTTTTCCAATTCTACCCTTAATGTGAAAAAAATTGCTTTTATAGTTTTCAAAATGTACAAACCATTTTAATAATAATTAATAGTAGGATTAAATTAGTCATATTGCACCTTATATTAAATTTTTCTTAAAGGTTGTGCATGATCTTATCCTGACAAACAATAGTGGACAGAGGGAGTATTAAATGGGAAGTAGTATTAGTTAAATGACATAATTATCCTTAATTTAAATTTTAATCCTTCAAGCTAATATGTTGATAGCTCTGATCTTTTAACTAACACTATTCTATCTAGTAGATAAAAGAAAAGAAAAGAAAAATGGAATAACATTGATAACATTCCATTCAAGAAAGGTAATCTTGTTCTCCACTAGCTAGAAATAATAAAGTAAAAAAGTTGTTCATTGGATTCGATTCTCAATTTGGCCAATTATCTATGCATAGAATATTGACAAACATTTCCTTTGAGGTCCACAAACCTCTTGATTGATATATAATGAAATTAAACATGCATGCCAACACCATTGCACTGTTGTCTAAATTGTAACTTTTTGATGTGAAGTGTACCCTTATATTTGTGATATTGGAATAGAAAGCACAACAAAATGAGGCTAAGGTATGGTTTGGAAAGCCACAATGTAATTGAGATTTGGTATAATCGAGTATAATTACAATCTTTGATATATTTGTTAGATCAACTAATTACTTGGTAAGAGAGGAATTAAGTGNACCCTTATATTTGTGATATTGGAATAGAAAGCACAACAAAATGAGGCTAAGGTATGGTTTGGAAAGCCACAATATGATTGAGATTTGGTATAATCGAGTATAATTACAATCTTTGATATATTTGGTAGATCAACTAATTACTTGGTAAGAGAGGAATTAAGTGTAATTGAAGGGTGAGAACTACCAATATTTTGAGATTACTAAAATTTATGTTTATTGTTTAACTTATTTATGAAACAGAAAAAACTCTCTCTACATGAGAGCCTCCATTCTCTTGTTCAACTGAAAAGCCTTTGTCCTGTTTTTCTCTTGTTTTGTTTTTTAAACTAATTTACTGCCTTTGTTTCACCTACTCGTGTTTCTCTGTTATATTTTGGTATGGCGTCGACATCTCGTTCGAATAATGACAGTATGCTAGTCGAGAAGATGTCAAGACTGAATCTTGATGATTCAGACATTGAATTAGACTACCATGGTGATGAGGATGTTGTTGATCCCGAAGAGAAAATTGTTAATCCCCCATGATGTGTGGTAGGTCGTGCTGTTACAGACAAGTTTGTAAATCCTAATTCCCTGAGTGATGCAATGGGGAAGGCATGGAGACAAGGGGAAGGTATAACAGTGAAAGAACTTGGAAACAATGTCTTTATCTTCCAATTTTTCAACAACGTGAACACGATCGAAGAACTAAAGATGGCCATGGAACTTTATGCAGAACCCTGTCCTACTACGTCCTCTCAATCCTGATCAGAACCCACGACAAGTAGAACTTACATCGTTGGATATATGGGTTCAAATCCATGACTTGGTGGGAGGTCTAAGATCTGAAAGAGTTCTTAGAGATATTGGTAATACGATTGGTATTTTCAAGTACAATGATACAAAAAATCAGGATATGCTTTGGAAAGATTATATGAGGATACGAGTGATCATTAACATCCAAAAACCACTTAAACGATAAATGAAAATTAGGTAGCCAGGTGTTGGATTTGTGCAAATCTCATTCAAGTATGAAAGACTGGGAACTTTCTATTTCTTTTGTGGTTTGATTGGTCACACAGGCAAGTTTTACCACAAACTAAATCATCTTCCGAAAAGTGATAAAGTACAGTTTCTTTATGGATTGGAATTGCGTGTTGAACGGCGACAAGGATCCATGGCTGGCATGTGATGGATTAAGTCGGAAAGTAGATCGGTGGGAGACACGTGGCACGATAAGGAAATAGAGGATTATCAACAGGATTTTTCGGATGGATTGGGTATGAGAAAGGAAAACAAATCAGGGAATGATCAGGAAGAAAATATTGGGGAAGTGAGGGAGGTAAAATGAAAGAATGAGCAAAAAAGAGAGGAAATGGTGTGCATTGTGGGAATGAGAGTGTTGCTAAGAATGGAAACGATTACGAGAATCTTGGGATAGTTATAAGGGATGGAGTTGAATATGGAAAAGATAGAGTGGAAGAGGAGCTTGATAATGATGAATTGACGTCGTTAGAGAAAAGAAGAAAACGTGACGCAGCCGGCAAATTAATTCCTTCTGATGGGTAAAAAAACATGTCCATGGCGGGTTCTGGTCTCCAAGCCCGCCTAACCCAATGAGCTCCTTAATCTGGAATTGTCGTGGGCTTGGGAACCAATGTACAATTTTCAAACTGAACGACTTGGTCCAACAAAAGAAGCCCAATTTATTATTTTACATGAGACTAAAGTTAACAAGACTAAATTACAACAAATTTGTAATAATTTAGGCTTTGAAGGATTGAATGTTGTTGATCCAGAAGGACAGAGTAGTGGCTTAGCCCTTTTATGGAGAGAAAAGGGTATGTGCTCAGTAATCAATTCTCAAAAATATTTTATTGATGTGGAGGTGCATATCATAAGATTCCTGACTTTTGATATACTGGATTCTATGGTTGCCCCGAGACAAATCATAGGAGGTAATCTTGGTAGATTTTAAAATCTTTGAAGAATAAATCTCCACTAATGTGGTGTATCGCATGGGATTTCAATGATATTCTGAGCTATGGAGATAAGATGGGGAGAATTCAACAACCGGTTTGGAGACTTGATGGTTTTCGACAAGTGGTTAATTTCTACGAATTACATAACTTGGGGTATGTTGGAAATAAATTTACTTGGGAAAGGGGAAGAGGTACAGATTGATAGGTTTCAGAGAGGCTGGATAGAGCCCTTGCAACGACTGGTTGGCGTGTACTGTTCAACAGAGCTATGATGTATCATATGGAAACTGCTTGTAGTGACCATAAGGCTCTTTTTATCTCTTTAGAAATAAGCATTATTTGATATTCGCTTGTGAAGTTTCGTTTTGAAAATTCATGGCTTTGAGAAACTGATGTTAATGAGGCAGTAGAAGAAGGTTGGAATCGGGGAAAGGGACAGCATATTGCATCTCAAATTGAACATTGTGGGAGCTTTTGACAGACCTGGGGTCGCAACATAAAGCAACAATTTCAACTTAAGATGAGGCATTGCAAAACACAGATGAAGAGACTTAGAGGTAGTAGAGACCCAACTCATGTTGCTCTCTATAATAGTGCCAAAGATTCTTATGAAATCTTATTGAAGCAACATGAAAACTATTAGAAACAGAGAGAAAAACAATTTTGGCTGCAAAGAGGTGATCAAAATACTCGTTATTTTCATCTTATGGCCACCTCACGACGGAAAAAGAATACAATATCACAATTAAAAGATTAGTCTAGAAGTTTGTTTGACTGGGAAAATGGATTGAGTGATCTTATTGTAAATTATTACAACAATCTATTCAAGACACAACAGAGTCCATTTAGTGTCATTATAGGAAAGTTTCCGATGAAATTAATGAGGATTTGAAGCGCCTTTTTAAGTTGAAGAGATCAAACATGCTATTTTTAGCATGCACCCGGATAAAGCTCCCAGACCGGATGGATTAAATCCAGGGTTTTTTCAACAGTTTTGGAGTACTGTAGAAGATGATGTTTCTAAGGCCATTATGGAATGTTTGAATAATAAGTCACCTGCGCCAGGAAGTAACAATACTAATATTGTGTTAATCCCAAAAAAGAAACAACCTGAATTTGTTTCAAATTTACGGCTTATCTCTCTTTGCAATGTTGTTGATAGAATCACTTATAAAGTCCTTGCGAATCGAATGAAATGATGCATGAATCTAATAATCTCTAAGGCCCAAAGTGCATTTATTCTAGGAAGATACATTACAGATAATACAATGATTTCATTTGAAGCTATGCATTATCTAAAGAGGAAAACACAAGGCAAAGTGGGTTATGCAACACTTAAAACGGACATGAGTAAAACTTATGATCGCGTTGAATGGGGTTTTCTATGAGCAATGATGATAAATATGGGATTTTGTTTGGGTGAATAAAGTTATGCAGATGGTAACGACAGTTACTTAAAAATTTAGTCACAATGACAAGCAGTTCGAAAATATTTCTCCAAGAAGAGGCTTGAGTCAAGGTGATCCCATATCACCTTATCTATTTTTGATAGCCGCGGAAGATTTATCAGCGTTGTTGTAGTGAATGTCTATTCAGGGCCAAATTCATGGTGTCAAAATTTGCATTAATGCACCATCTATTCCGCACCTATTTTTTGCGGATGATGCTTTATATTTTTTAAAGAAGCAAAGGAGGAGGCAGAAACTATTAGGCTATGTTTGGAGATTTATCAGTCAGCCTCTGGTCAACAGGTAAATTTTCAAAAATTTGATATTTTCTTCAGTCGTAATACAAATGAAAGGGTGAAAAAAGAGATTGTGGATATCCTTCATGTCAAGGAGGTGAATACTCCTGGAAAGTATCTTGGCTTGCCGGCAGTAGTAGGAAGAAGCAAAAAATCCGTCTTTGCTTATATTCATGATAGAGTAATTGCAAAGATAAACAGTTGGAAATGTATTAGTCTCTCGCGAGCAGGGCGAGAAGTATTGCTCAAAAGAGTGGTTCAATCAATTCCAACTTATGTGAAGAATATATTCTTACTTCCCAGTAATATATGTGAACCTGTTGAGCAAGCCATGAATAGATTTTTGTGGAAATCAGGAACGAGGGAAAATCGAGGAATAAGGTGGATGTCTTGGCAGAAAGTTTGTGTGCGCAAGGAGGATGTGGGTCTGGGATTTCGAGAGCTCCATCATTTTAATATTGTCATGCTCACAAAACAGGGTGGAATAAGTTAACTAGGCTTGAGGCTCTTGTGAGTAAGCTTTTTCAAGCTCGATACTATCATAAATTTGATTTTCTCCATGCAAAACTAGGCCCAAATCCTAGCTTTGTATGGCGAGGTTTATGTGCAGGGAAGCATATTTTTAAACAAAGATGTCTCTGACGTATTGGGGATGGAAAGACAACAGGGGTTTACGCTGATCCATGGCTCCTTAAGGAGAATTCAAGTTATGTTGAAAGCTCTAGTTTTCTTGTAAGTGAGAGTTTGCTTGTGGCATATCTTATGAAACAAAGAGCGAAAGAATGGGCCTTGGATTTGTTACATGCTCTCTTTAATGAAGTTGATATGGAGGTGATGAGTCCGAGATTTGGACTCATTTAGGGCTTTGTTTATAAAGAATTAGTGTCCTCAAATGTTTAATTTGTGCCAATAACTTATGTAAAACCTTTGATTTTTAGGTATATGGATTGAGGAAAAAAGCAAGGACACTAACAAGCAAAAAGGAACAAAACAAGCTGAAAGGATGAATAAAGGCAACCTGGTGATCGCCAAGTTCACTTGGTGAATCACCGAATGGCTATTTGACTGCCTAAAGTTCCAGTGTGCCAAGCCTTGAAGGAAAGAACCAAGTCAGCAATGGAAAGGAGCAGTTGGTGGATCGCTGAGTGATTCCGCAAAGCCAAGATAGATCGTCCAAATTTACAGACCTGGAGGATGCTGAGTACCAAGTCAAAAGGGCGATGAAATAGACTAAAGGGCGACTCACCAAGTGGTCCGGCGAGCCCGACTTACTTTGCCGAGTGACTCTTCACAACACATTTTTGGCGACTAGAAATACATTTTTGAACATTTAGTTTAGTATCTATTACTCTTTCGAACAGTTTTTTATCAAGTTTTTGAGTTGCTGGAGATACTTTTTCTCTAGTTTTTCTTTAGCTTTGAAGAATTGAAGTTTGTCACTTCTCAGAAATTGGAAGTGGGTCCATGAGATTCTTCGAATTGGAGCATTGTAAGGACAAATCTATTCTTACCCAGTTGATGAATAATCAATTTGGTAACGGTTTTTAACTTTTTATGATGTCTAGCTAAATCCCCAATTCTTGGGGTATGATTATGTGATTATGAGTTGATTTAGTTTATGAGTATTGTTAATTGTTAGTTTAAATGCTATTTAGAAGTGAGTTTAATCAGTAATTGTGGTTTAATTTGCAAATACAGTTCCAGGTTTGTGTTCTTAGCTTGATCGAGAGAGAGGTTTTAGAACAAAAATTATTGATTGATGGTCTGTGAATATTGAGTTGACTTTTGGGTTCAACTCAAGAGAGTGAATTCTAAACCCAATCCCACACATTCAACTCGAGAGAGTGAATGGACTAAGGTATGTGATGTTATTATTTTGCATGTTTGTTGATGTTTGAGAGAAATCACTTGATTCGGGGTAAATTGTTCGAGAGAAAGTTTACCTCCACTATAGCCTAGCTTACTCACTAATAGCTAGCTAATTACTAATAGTTGCAATTACCCATTTGTTCATATTAGCCTATAATCGATCGCATCCCAAGAACCCGTCTCATTATTGTTAAGCTTTATTGTTTGTGACTGTTTGTAGTTGACAATAAAAACCAAAACCCCCAATTTGACATTCGTGTCACCTCTTAATTTGAATGATGTCTTTATTCCATAACTTTTATTCCTATGACTGATTTGAACATGTTCATACTTCCCAATTGAATCTGAAATACATACCACTCCTTGTGGGATTCGACCGCAACTCATTTAGTTGGGTTTTATACTAACTAGTGATCGTTGACACTTAGAATTGGATGAAGTGTCCTTGAAACGTTAATCAGGAGACTGCTAGACAAATTTCGTTGAATATTAGGCCTCGAAGAGATACTTGGATGTGGAAATTGGACAACAAAGGATTATACTCTGTGAAAAGTGGGTATCGTCTCCTTTATAATCAAAACATAATACCCAACTCGCAGGACCAACAACTTTGAAAATTCATCTGGATCATATCCTTGCCCCCTAAGGTGCTTAACATTATTTTGGAGAGCTTTGAGAAATATTTTACCTACATGTGAGAGACTTTCCAAGAAAAAATGTGTAGCTAGTTCAATTTGTCCTCGATGTTTTCTAGCATCGGAAACTATGAAACATTGCTTGGTAGATTGTCAATTTGCAAAACAATGTTGGATTCAATCAAATTTGGTTGGCAGGATGTACTAGGAGATTTTGTGGCATGGTTTGAAGAGGAAAGAAAGAGCAATGATAAAAAAAATGGAGGAAGCAGTCATGATTTTGTGGAGCCTATGGGAAGCCAAAAATAATTTATGTTGGAATAATAAATAAAGTGTGCCCGCTGCCACTTTGTACCGTGCGAAGAAGGAGCTGGAGGAATTGAGGAGCACCAATTCGGGAGCCGGGATGACTGTTGCTTCTACAAAAATGATTGTTAAATGGGAGCGACCTCTTCTTGACACAATTAAATGTAACACTGATGCCTCTTACGATATCAATACCGGTTTGATAGGGATAGGCATGGTGCTACGGGATCACTTGGGTCAATTTATTGTGGGGAAAACTTTATTTCTTGGCCGTGTGGCTAGCCCGTTATTGGACGAGATTATAGGGTGCATGAGGCTCTTAATTGGCTAAAGGAACGATTCAGTAGAACAAGGTTGGTTGTGGAAACTGATAATTTACTTGTGAAGTAAGATCTAGAAGAAAACTTGGTGAATTACTCTTACTTTGATTCTTTAGTTTTTTATCGTAAAATTCTTATCAAAGAGTTACCTTTCTCTGTTTGTCGGCTGTTAAGAAATCAGCGAATCAGGTTGCTCATTGTTTTGCTAGAGCATCTGTTTCTATGTCTGGTTCGATGGAGTGGGATACTAATCCTCCATCTCTCATTACCGATGCACTCATTTTTTATATGAATAATACATGATGAAAGAACCATTTCAAAAAAAAAAAGTGTAATTGAAGGGTAGTTTACACTTCTCAATTCTCAAAGGAGGGTTAGGAATTAAGTGATATACATATATTATTTTTTTATTTTTTTATTTTTTTATTTGCTTCTCATCCTCATTCTATACTTTTCATTTGATTTCATTCAATTTTTCGTACTATTTATTTATTTATTCTATCTTTTTGTCATTAGCATAATTTAGTTAGTACACTAATTTTTAAATTAAGGTAGAACTCATTGTTGAATAAGGCTATAGACTTTTTTTTTCTTTGAAATCATATTTTGTATGTTATGTTGAAATTTGACAAAAGAGTATCATGTTAAATTTTATTGTTTTGAATTTAGAACTTATGTTATTTTTTTGGTTTTATTTGTTTTAGTAGTATTGACTTGATATTTCACATTGTAAGTCATTTATTTTTTAGTTAGGCTTCATAGATTATCTTTTTTTGTCAATGTTTTAATAATTTTATGACATTATATTTATAATATTGAGACTTTGTCAAATATGCATTTCATGATATTCATAGAAATCTTGTACTTTTAGTTTTTTATGATTAATTTATTTAACGCAAGAGAGTTGTGGTTTCATAAAAATAGTAGTTTCAATCCATTCAAAATTCTCAATAACCATGTATATTGTATGTCCATACTGATGTGTATCCATAAGTCACCTACCATAACTTGAACAATTTAGCCCCACATAACATCACATATTCGTACACACCTCACTGTTTTTCACCCAATTCAAAACCCAATCTTCATAAAAATTGCTGATAAACCCCTAGTAACTCTATATCGAACCAATTCACAGCCATAGTCATATTAGAACTTATATATGAAAATTCATACATCCTTCAACTTCGAACCAAGAGTCTATATGAGAGGTTTTATTCCTTCACATCTTTTAACTTCCCATGACGCAAATATTAAGTACCTTGAACTCGTCAATACACCAGACTCTTTTTCCTTTCGCTAACTTGCTTACCAATCTTATCCTTTGACCAACAACCCATGATATTTTTATCTTATCCTCTAAACCAAAACATTACATGAAACCCCCCTTAGGTATAACAATCAAAAGTAACCAAATTCACTACTCAAATTATGCATAAGTCCTTCCAAATATTTTATACTCAATGTGATCGCTTCCTTCTTACTTTACCAATCCATACCTTGACAAAACACACTGCCACAAACCTAAACTCACAATGAAAAGCTTGAATTTTGATCCCAATCGTGTAACACAATCCCATTATCTATCAACATTAGCTCATACATTGAGGATCTTTATGAATTCACGTATCTTAACCTATAATTGATCGCCTCTTCATTGATCTTACCATATCCTTTGTTAAAAATTCAACTGTACCAATTACCAAACTCAAAACAATAAAGCACTTATCATCACACTCGAATCAAACGTATGTAGACTTTTTTCTCAAATCTTATCCAACAACTTTTAACTGATATGAATGACACGTAACATTATCACCATAACCATAGTAAAACAAGTGGAACAACATGTCTATGTACCTTAATTCCCAATCCCTTTGAACATACCTCTTTAGCCCTTGCAATAAGAGAAAATATTCTTGCTCTCACCTCTTTTTGAAGGCTACACTACATCCCACTATTTTTTTCATTATGACTCGAGTTGCTTTAAATTCTATTCGAGCGACATCCCAACTCCTCATAAAAATTACGATACAACCACGCTACTCACAAAATAGTAGTAAACCATACCTTAAACATTCAAAAGTCATCATTACCATACAAAATTCTTTTAACCAACAAAACTTATCATATAGTTGCATTCCAATCATAATTCATCACTAACTCTTATTACTATAATGCTCAGTTAGCGCTTTCCATCACCACGAAGTCAATCTTGTCATCGATGACACCTCAAACTCAGCTTTATGAATCAAATTCAAAAGACTAACTTAATTTTATATGGTCTGTCTTACTAAAATTCGTAATTACTTTCACACAAGTATACTCGTTGAGACTTCCTTTACTTATAAGCTTGTCATCCTAATATCGATCCACTTCCATGGAGCTTATGGTGAAATCACTACTCATTTAAAATCCTCGAGATACACTTCAAAACCTAAACACATCAATACCGTACCAATGATCCACCACTAAAATTTTCCTTACAATATAATGCTTAACTCATTTGTTTTTAGTAACAAGATAGTGGTTTCTCAAATATGAATACAACATCGAACCTTATTATACGAGCATGTGATACAACTGATAACTCCTTGTGTAGTTAGTATTCACGCTTGACAATTGATATATCCGTTTCCATATAACACTAGTACCATATCGTGACAGTCGGTTATATCCACCACTAGAACACTTCATACCTACAGAGAATATTGAACTCAAATAGCCAACACATTTCTGCCTATCAAGTAATTCCAATACATTGCCAAAATTGTTCGGTCTCAAATCCAAAGCGATATACACTCTTTCAGAGATCGAGTCGATGCCAGAAGTAACACACTTTATAACTTGAATCAGTAAACATCAATACAGTTGTAGTAATTGTATCATGACCTCTTTGATATACACTCAATCTATAAAATCATAGTAGAGATTCTGATCTCGGTTAACGCAACATCATTCTCATCATAAACTAAATAACCCACACCTATACAACTTTATTAACTCTAGCTTCCAAAGTTATAATGTTCATTATCTAGCGTTCCCTTTAATAATTTCACTCTCAATCGTCTAACCACTCCAGATATCGCCTATACCACACAAGTAATGTTCCCACAGCTGGGTAACTAGCTTAAAAAGGATAACATATTCATGAAGTCCCTAAAACCATTATTCAACATCATCATTCGAATATCCTTAAAATGCATCATTGAGCCATCACCTAACTCAACCTTTTCAATTACTAAACATTTCAAATCCGACTACACATCCTTTTCATAAGTCTATCAGTCTCACCTTAGTACTAGGTCTAACATCCTAGCCATACACGACACACCAACTGCTGATATGAGGAACTACAAACGAGTCATCATTATAAGTAAGAGTGAATGGAGTGAAGCGATAAGAATCAAATTGGACCAAGGACGCACGATAGGGATTCAAGAAGTGAAGATTTTTCTTAAAAGTCACTATAGACTCTCGAAGATAATGGCATACATCTCTGTACCGATCCTCGAGACTCTACTTAGACTCGACTTGTATACATGTGAGACCTATGAACCTGGCTCTGATACCACTTTGTCACGACCCAAAAATGGACGTGATGACACTCGTCTTATCCCACCAAGACAAGTCAGCCTAAAACTCAACAATTACAATAAAATGCGGAAATTTATAAGCAACTTAAAAATACCCCAAAACCTGGTTATCACGTGTACAAGCCTCTAAAGTATTACAATTGATTCAAAAGAAAAACACAAGTCTCGAATGACGTTGTTTCTAGAATAGAAGAAGATCATAAATAGGAGTAAGAAGGTCTGCTGAGATGATAAACAACTAAGTTAGATATTTGTTATTTCATGAGTCTTTTCATTTTCAATTGTTCATGTTGAGACTTGAGTTACCATTTTTGCCAGCTGAATGTTTATCTTTAAAACATTTTAAATTCATTGAGACAGTTTAATTATGATTGTATTTCAATACTTTCTTTTATCAGGAGTAAGTCTTCCGCTAAGAGTTAAGTCAGGCCTAGGGTTCGCTTGGGGCCGACAATGGTTCTCGCGTGACATGTAGTTTGACTCGGCGCAAAGTTTAAGAAAGAAAGGAAAACTTTTAAAGCTTGTGGTCCAAAATGAATTATAGAAATTTGTGTGGTTGTAAATTATTTTATTAAGGGTAAGATAGACATTTTATAGCTAAATTGTTACTTAAGATAGAAATGTGTCATTCTTTTTGGGACTGACTAAAAAGGAAAGTAAGTCACATAAATTGGGACAGAAGGAGTACTAATTAATTACATGTGGAAGCTAAAAGGATAAAACAAATGAGGTTGAAATATGAAAAGACTATAATGCAAATAATGTAATTTAAAAACTTTTATAGGTAGACTCTCTTTATATTTGGAGGTTATGAATATAAAAAGAATCAAAGTTATGGATATTAAGAGTAACAATTGAATAGGTAATTAAATGTGATATATGAAAATAAATATTTAAAGTAAATAAAGAAAAAATAGCAAATAAATAAAAGAGAGAAAAAGACTAGTGCACATTAAGTGCAAGGAAATTATAAATACAAAAAAAAAAAAGATTAAAAAAAATGTAATTAACTAGTTTTTTTAAAGGGTAAACATGTCTAACATCTTTCTATGGTATTTTAGTATTTCATCAATGACTTAACATTTTCCTTGTAATAATATTTAATAAATAAATAATAATATGCTACAATATGTTGACGTGTGTGACCATCTTATCTAAAAGTTTAATCTGTTAGAGAGAGCACACTTTTGTTATTTGATTATATTCTCAACATGATACCTATTTAATATTTAATTAATCAAATATTACACTTTGAATATTCCCACTTTTAATAATGTATGATGATATGATGATAAACTTGAACTAATAAATTTCAGATCTTTTATTAGACTAAATTGAATGTTCACGTTAGGTCCAACATTTTGGCACTACTGTGCATAATTTTCATTAGTAGAATGACCGTCTAAACAATCAACTCTAAAAGTTTAGGAAACAATCGAGAATTAATTTGTAGTAGCCTGCTAATGTCAGCAATCGCGGCATCTGTAGACTTTAATGGTCCATAAAACTTTTTTAACAATGAAAAAGGCAACAAGTTAATGAATATTATCTCAACATCAACCCTAACATAGCAAATCACAAATTTGTTTCTTAACTAAGTCCACCGAGCAAGCGCCATGTTCGATTATGACTCTAACCCATGCCACTCCCACCTTTGGTGAGCCTTTTCATAAGCAAGATATTGGCATTACCCAACAATTTCCTTGGATCTCTAAACCAAGTTCAAATATGCTATCCAACAAAAAAGGTTGTTAGTATATAACTTGAACTCAAAAGCAATTTTATGACTTATTATTATTATTGTTATTGTTATTGTTATTGTTATTGTTATTGTTATTGTTATTGTTATTGTTATTGTTATTGTTATTGTTATTGTTATTGTTATTGTTATTGTTATTGTTGTTGTTATTGTTGTTGTTCTTGTTGTTGTTCTTGTTGTTGTTGTTGTTGTTGTTGTTGTTGTTGTTGTTGTTATTGTTGTTGTTGTTGTTATTGTTATTGTTATTGTTATTGTTATTGTTGTTGTTATTGTTGTTGTTATTGTTGTTGTTGTTATTGTTGTTATTATTGTTGTTATTGTTATTATTATTGTTGTTATTGTTATTATTATTGTTATTATTGTTATTATTATTATTAAACTACTTTAACGGATCGCACAACAGTTAGACTATTAGGAACCTTTACGAACATAGCTAGCCCTGGCAACAGTATATGAAACCCCCTACTATCCTGGTCTGCCCGGGTCCGCCCTTCTCATGGGTAATCCAACGGGTAATCCAACGGATTCCTTCGGCGACCTTTCATATACTGGCCTGGATTAGTTATGTTTGACCTATGTCTAATTTGTCCAATCTGTAAACATAATGACACATCGCCACCTTATAATAACTTAGTATGCTATAGTTCAACACAAACAGTTCAGCCCATCATTGGGCTGATGAACATAAAGAAATATAAATAAGAAACAAAAGTAACTTATAATGAAATCTTCTAAACCAAATTGCAAACTTTTATTGAAATTACTAGAAAATATTACAAAGGGGAGAGAGAATTTTAAAAGAGAGAGAGAGGGGGTTCTAAAACCTGCCTCTTCCTAAGTACACACTTCCTCTTATATAGAGGTTTCAAACCAACAACAAATAAAAGAGTGGCCCACAACTTTATACATTGGCCAATAAACAAACGATAAGGCCGACAGACTCCTATGGCCTTCACATGGTCTTATGGCCGACAATGCTTTCGGCTACTTTATAAAAGCGACTTTTATTATTTTGGCCTCTTATGTGACCAAATAATGCTGGAATCTTTATACTTTTCCTTTTCCTTTACCGCCAGCTGTGCTTGCACTAGAAGATTCTTCTAGTTGATGTTGATATCTTTGGAGAATAGTCTCAAGATCTATTTCTTCCTCATCAATGTCTTGACCTTCCCCAGCAATGCAAGTATCATCTTCTTTATCATCATCATTTGTATGGCTTGCCGATGCCATGGAAATATCATCTTTTATATCTATGTCAAG